>NW_019391680.1:0-1675 GCF_000671375.1 Centruroides sculpturatus
TATAGTACAGTATATATTAATATTAATAAGTGCCTACTATTTCAATTCACATACTTTGCACAAAGGACAAGGGCCTCGCAAAGCTCTGCCGCCCAGGCCTCGCAATGGATAAGGCCGCCACTGCATGTATGTGAACTCAATTGTTCAGCTAGCCGCCATATTTAAAGTGTAATGTCAACGAGCAATTATTTATTGTGACATCATCACGATGTCGGGCCGTAATTTTTAATCATATTCTTAACTTAATCAATTTAAAATACATGTTCACCCGAAATTTGTAGTGTCTTGCCCCTGTACATCATACATTTCCTGATAACAATAGAGTCGAGCCAGTCATCTATGTACGTGTATTGAAAGAAAATTTTGAATTGAATTCACGTGACTTCCGACGTAGACTGGTCGTTTCTATACAGTTATTCGGGCCTCATGCCCTTAAGTTTTCCACATCTGTTTTCGACTTTCATCTGTCTATCACCGTTCTCTAGATTAAGGAAGTAGGGATAGACATCGTACGGATGACGGTGAAAATTTATAGATCTAGTTTTTCAGATGGCAGTCTAACAATAAAGATTACTTTATTTTACACAGAGGTGGCCAATAAACAATTTATCACTTAAATTAAAGCAATCATAATGCCTAAATATTTTATATCGGTCGTACAACGAAGCCTTTAATTTTTAAAAATCGAGCAACGAGTTGCTTAACTTTCCTACCAACATTTGGTGGCACCATCTACTATCATATTTTATTACAAAAAACATTTTATATTTTTAATTACAGTAGTCTCTCGTTATATCGCGCTTTTTTAAACTCTTTCCGGCCTGTGGGCACTAAGAGAGTCCCTTTTAGCAAGCCCACTATGGGTTCGGCCTGGCTCACAATGGGGCGGCCGAGTGATGAATTACGGGGCCGAACATATCCAGACGGCAGTATACGCGTTATAAATCAGTCTCTCCGCGACGCGCGATAAATCCCCGGAAAAATTCCTGGGGATTTTTCGACCCGTCGGGATTCGATTCCAGGTTCTCCCAGAGCGGTAGGCTGCTGCCTTATCAGGTCGGCCGTCAAGATAACATTACCTTGATAAATAAGAAAATCTAGAGTCGCCAACTCTCCTGGATTCGCTGGGAGACTCTTGGAGTTTAGCAAAAATTTTTTATTCTCCAGCTTCCGAATTAAAACGTTTCTCAAAATTAATTTAGACGTTTGGAAAATCTTTCAATGATTTAATATAAATAATCTCTTGAAACAATTTTAAAAAATNTAAATTCTTTCCGGCCTGTGGGCACTAAGAGAGTCCCTTTTAGCAAGCCCACTATGGGTTCGGCCTGGCTCACAATGGGGCGGCCGAGTGATGAAGGACGGGGCCCGACATATCCAGACGGCAGTATACGCGTTATAAATCAGTCTCTCCGCGACGCGCGAAAAATCCCCGGAAAAATTCCTGGGGATTTTTCGACCCGTCGGGATTCGATTCCAGGTTCCCCAGAGCGGTAGGCTGCTGCCTTATCAGGTCGGCCGTCAAGATAACATTGCCTTGATAAATAAGAAAATCTAGAGTCGCCAACTCTCCTGGATTCGCTGGGAGACTCCTGGAGTTTAGCAAAAATTTTTTATTCTCCAGCTTCCGAATTAAAACGTTTCTCAAAATTAATTCAGACGTTTGGAAAATCTT
>NW_019391681.1:0-1282 GCF_000671375.1 Centruroides sculpturatus
ATGTGTGAATACCACCACGCGTCGTGGACCCTTATTAATGCAGCCAAGACGCAATGTGATAAAAACATCTGTGCAAAAATAAGTAACAAATTTCTTTATTATTTAAAATGAAATTCTAGTCTATATTAAGAATTATACAAAAATAAACAGTTAACCTTATTAATCTTATGACTAAGGCTTAAATTTCTAAAACAGAAGCTTCTATTTCTATTTTTTTTACTAATATTAATATAAAAATTTGTTTGGAATTGGTCTCTTTGTGGGAGTATTATTAATTTGCAATCAATTAATTAATTTGCAATTAATTAAATTTGCAATCAATTGACAAAGCGACTTACAAATAAATTTCTTATTTGAATTAAATCTATAATACTTTTATAAATATCTAGGACTTTAAAGTATCACATGTAGGTACAAAAATTTATTAACAAAACAAAGGCAAATTATCTTGACTATGAATTATAAAAAAAATGGAGATTTATTACACTATAACCGGTTCTTTTAATAATATAACTTTTGTGACAAGAACTTTCACTAGAGAGTTTTTTTCTAATAATAAATATTCTTCAGTGAAAATTATACATAAATTATTTACTATTTAATAAATTATTATTTGTTACTTATTTTTGCACAGATGTTTTTATCGAGTTTGTCATGGCTGCATTAATAAGAGTCCACAACACGTTGTGGCATTTACACATTGCCATATCGCGTTTTGGTTAATAATTAAAAGAATCTCAACACGAATTTTGTTTTGTGGTCTTATTGAATATGGAAAAACGTAATTTTGAAAACGTCAAGACACGAAATTTGCGTTGTGGCTGGATCTGAGAAGTCAGAAGGCGTTGTGGTCGATTTTTTTGCTCAGTGACCGTATTCGGTCTTTGGGCCTAACATATTTTATATTACATACTTTATTTTTTAAAATAAATTAATATATTTTACATCGTTAAACTTTAAAATTCATAACGATGTTGTATATATAAAACGTATAAATACACAAAAAGTCTGTTAAATTATAACGCACATTAAACATACTTATGTAATAAATGTATTAATTCTGAATAGAGTATGCCATTTGAATATGCAGATTTCAAATGGAAGAAAATTGCAAATTATCAGAGATAATTTGCAAATTTCTTGTATGAACACACCCATATGCAGATTAGCAGAAAAATATTTTTTCCTGTCACTAAAGCAGTATTTTTTTTTAATTTAACGGTACATTGCATTTAGATTCTTAAGCTAAAATTGACCAACTTCCCTGAAATTTAGTGACTAT
>NW_019391682.1:0-1800 GCF_000671375.1 Centruroides sculpturatus
TGTATGCATGTTTGTAAAAATATCGTATAAATTTATTAGTTTATTGTTTGTGCTATACAAATGATGTCTCTAATGGAAAGTAAAATTTTCCATTAGTGCAATAATTTTAAGAAATTTCTAAAATTGCACAGATTTTATTATGTAATTTATTTTGTTCTGAGTGAGTGTTTATAACACTTACTTTTTCGATTGTGTCATTGAGGGAAAGTATGGCAATCGGTCAAAAAATAACCCCCGAGATTTTTTAACATTTTCTTTAGACCCCGTGTGCCTTGAAACGTCGAGAAATGCAATTCAATTTATTTTCCCTGTATATACAGTATGGATGTTTGGGTGGAAAAGCACCGTACGATTTTGTTCATTCTCTTCTATGATTAATTATTTTTGTACTTTTCTGTCGAAAATTTCTGATATTTTGCGCAGGAAATTGGGATTTAGAAGCATTGTTGTTATTGAATTTTAGTAATTAAAGGTGTTGGCGTGTGGAGATAAAAATGGTGAGGCCTGGTATCTGGAGTCCATCCAGATACCACAACTGGGTTAGATATCATGGCATATGCCGGACTTAACGACGAATTTTATTCGATGTTAGTTTTTACAATTTTCTATAACACTCACCCCTAATTCAAAATCAACCTTTTTGTCATTTTATCATAATTAAAGATATAAAAATTTTAAAAATAAAATATCGTAGCGTATCGCCACACGCATGTTTAAATGTTGCCGGGTATGTTAAGCAACTCGTTGATTGATTTTTAGCAGCAATTACAATATATTCTCGAGATACATTCGACCTATCATTTACAATGTGTTTGCTAGAAAGCTACTTTTTAAGCGTAAAGTCGTTTACTGACTCTATTATAGCAGTGGTGGAGGCACCCGTCACTCCTTGTTTGCAATCTCGAAAAGCGTGACGATTACAGTGTTTTTTTAAAAAATATATAGTAAAATTGCGTAATTGTTACGGTAGAACTTCCAAATTGCCTATCTCTAAATTCTCACTGCCGTCGTCTGTCCATCTTTAATCTCGAAATCGGAGTTATCGAGATGAAAATCGAGGTCAGATATGAAAGCTGAGGGTTCAAAAGACTTAACGATGTGAGAACTTCCAGTTGAAACGAAGGAGATGTGATTTTAAAAAGGAAAACAAATAAAAGTTGCAACTTGAAATTGTGTCAATGTCACAATCTTACGAATTGTTCAGAATTGCATAATATATATTACAGAAGGAAAGTAACATCTTTTGTATTGTCTTTTACTTTACAATTAATTTAAATTTATTAATTAAAAGATTGTAAATTTTTTTTACTTTTTTCATTTTACTGAATGTTACGCAACTCGTTGCTGAGTTTTTAAAAATCAATTTAAAAACATTGATTTAATTTATTGATTCAAAGTTCTAAAATGTCCCAATACGAACTCCAGGTTCTCACAGTTTTGTCCCGAAGAATAATAAAATTACGCAATTATTGTGTTGCATTCTTCTTTTTGATTACAGTCGACCCACCTATAAGATAGAGATACGTTCCATTCTTTAGGAATCCGATTTCTTACGAATCCTTCCAATCACAACCCGACACGTGTAAAGTTTACGGACTACGGCTGTTTGAAAGATTTTCTTCCATAAAATTAATCGATTCTAGACTAATTCGACTCAACCTTTCCAAAACACGTATATATTTTTTGGAAATAATCCGTATAAACTACGCTATAAACAAAAAATTGTAGGATTACTTACCGAGTGTCACCATTCGACATCGCCATTGCTCAACATTGTTTTCGTCGCGGAACAGCTCAGCA
>NW_019391682.1:2937-3243 GCF_000671375.1 Centruroides sculpturatus
AACCGACACCTCGGTTAACCGACCGTCCTAGTCGGCAAATTTCAAATGTCCGCTAGTGATGTGGCGCTACAATATTTGGCTATGTCTTGGCTACTTTAATATTATTTTTACGTGTTTTAGCTGGCAGCACACATTCGATCATGAAAGGGAGCCAGTATTTAAACGAGGCTTAATTTTCTATTTTTTAATGATACAATAGCGACGATTATTATTTTAAAAAATTTTTGTTAGACTTAACATCGATGAAAATTCAACGCGAAGTAGGTTAATAGCGATATAATAATATACTAATATACTAATTACATG
>NW_019391683.1:0-1320 GCF_000671375.1 Centruroides sculpturatus
TTTTTTTTTTTTTTTTTGCATTTCTCCACATTTCAAGGTGTCCAAAAATGTAAAAATCTTGGAAGGAGGGTCATTTTTTGACCAAATGTCATACTTTCCCTCTGTTATATATAACAGAGACAGGAAAGTAATAGTATAAAATATAAAAATAATTGCACACTATTTTGTTGTTGTGTATGTAATAAGTATTTTTACTAAACATAATGTTTTTCCTTTTCCATTGATACAAAAATATAAGAATTATTTCTATTTGATTATTATTGGTATTTCAATATACATTAATAAATAAACTTACTTGGAAAAATGATATATGGCCTTGCCTAGTATATATAATTCCTATAAAATGAATGATGATTCAAGAGAATGATTCATATATTCTTGAAAATAAATATTCAAAATTGGATTTCAATAATTTAGTTTCTAGATATCAAAATACAAGTTATAGGTTGGCAAGATACATATTGAATCAATCAAATAAATAATATTTATCTAACAGAAATCATATACAATATTTACATTAATTATATAATTATGATATAATAAATAAAGTGATTAAAAAATAAAACATTCTAAAATAAAAGTAAATAGACAAAGTACAGTGGTGCCTCGTATAACATACTTAATTCGTTCCAGGTGCATGTCCATTAAGTGAAAAGTCCATTATACGAAACACATTTTCCCATAGATATACATGTTAAAACATAATTCGTTCCATAGCATAAAATAACCGTACCATAAAAAAAATGAAAATGGAGCAGTCACCAATTATGCCTGGTAGTGAGATGTTGTGAGGTGGTGGAGGAACATTTTTTCATATATTCATACAGATACAGACTTTTTACACATTGCAGCAGGTCTCTTTTTATTGTTTTTTAACTGGAGTCAGATTTAGAAGAAGCTACCAGAGCTTGCAGGGTCAACTCCTCTTGTTCCATCCTTTGTTTTCTTACAGCTGGCTTCTTGAACACATGTCCAAGGTGGTCTGTTTCTCTCTCTTCTTCAACACTTGTTGGAAATGACGAGCAAGGGTGTCATTGTATAGATCATTGATCCTGTTGGCCTCAGCTCTGTTTAGATAATGAGTGTTGGTAAACTTCTGAACCTCTCCCCATTCGACAAGGAAGTTTTTGTCAATTTTCACTCCTTCTGATGATTTCTTGCTTTGTTTCAATTGAAGTCATCTTTCTGTTTTTTTAGAAGCCGTGATTTGCAGAACACTTAAATAAATGTAAATACCCCCCCTGCACTGAGGTGATGTACTGTATGTAATAAACAAGAGAGCAAGCCGAATCCCAACGGGAGCTCTGTACTTCAGATATA
>NW_019391684.1:0-1342 GCF_000671375.1 Centruroides sculpturatus
TCTTAAAACTAACGAGTTAAAATTACTCTTTTTTATCCAACTTCAAAGGAACTCAAAACACAGAAATGGAAAACTAAAGTTATAATTACTTCTTACTTTATTCAAACTTTTCATCACCATATGCATTTTGCTTTTTCAGCCTCATCAGTGGTTATTCTGTCTTACATCATCAGCGCTCTTATATTCTATCAATACATCCCAGCATGCATCTATGCTGACTCCGGTATTCAAATTGATGGTATTTACATAATTATTAATACAGTAGTGTTCTACAATACGTCTCATTACTACATTTTCTATTTTATACAGTATTTTTATATTATCATGGTCAATAATACAATTTTTAACACTACAATATTGATACCATGAGGATTCCATTCTTTTCAATCTTATTGCTGCTTTGTGTTCTTTTAGACTTGTTCCAAGTTTCCTTCCTGTTTCGCCGATGTAACCTTAGTTGTACATATACACTGTAATTTATAAACGACTCCTGCCACATCCAAAGGATTCTTCTTAAACTTAGCATTTCCTTTATTAATTAAACAAATACTTTTACTAAGTCTATTACTTTGTTTTCCTACGAAACGGCAGTAACATTGGAAAAGATGAGAATGGTTAGGTTAATAATGGAAAAGATGCTCCCCAACACGACAAATTAGTAGGAGTATACATGATCCCTATAAAAGATCATAGGTGTGATAAAGATTTAATATATGTGAGATCCACAAAAAGATCGTTAGAAGTGAGGCTCAAGGAGCATAAAGCCGACATCTTACATAAGAGACATACAACGGTATTAGCACAGTACACCAGTGACCCTGACAAACAAGCATTATTAGATGAGGCAAAGGTAATATATACAACACAGCAATCACACCATTTGATCTTGATGGAAGCGATATATATATATAAAAATGTCCCTATATTTCACTTTTCTGCCAAAACTACACATTGCACGTGAATGGTGTTTGTATGTGGTAGTAGCCCCAAGTCTCCATTCGTGCACTATGGTGGTTGCGTCTCGATAGCTATAAGGGTGCAGGAGATATGGAGCTGAAAGTGGTTGAAAGTGGTTTTCTATTTCGAATGTTATGTTCGAATTTAATTCAAACAATATTCGAATTAAATTCGAACATAAAATTCGAATATTGGTTCAATTATAGAACGATTGCAAATGTTCCAGAAACGTTGAAAATAGTTCATTTGACTGGACGTAAAAATTCTCTAATTAGACTGGAAACAGAAGACGTAATTCTTGCATTCTGTGAAAACGGGTAAGGTTGGCTATAATGTAATTATCTTAATCTTCAACTCATCAAATAAACCATATCCAGTTCATAAG
>NW_019391685.1:0-1280 GCF_000671375.1 Centruroides sculpturatus
TTTATTAGGTCTGAAAACTTCAGATGAAAATTCTTTAGTTAAACCCTAAAATAAAACAATTTAAAATAAATTGTTTGATAATTAAAAAAAAACAGTTGAAAATATTTAAATTGAAAAACATTCTTTTTCTATGTAAAAATTAGAAAGCATACAAAACTATTGTTTTTAAAAACTATTTTAACAACTAAATTTGTAAATAATTATTGTATGAAATAATAACAATAATATCCGTACAGCAAATTATTTCATTATTGTAACTAGCTCATTCTGTATTATGATAATCAAAGAATACTTAAATTTAGACAAATTAATCAGATTAATAAAATTTCAAATTTTTTAGAAAGACAAAGAAAATTTGAACTGAGTAAAAAAATGAAAAATTTGCCTAGTGTTTGAAAATTGTCACTACATTGTGTCTGTGTAAGGAAATGTATCATATTTAAAAAAATTCATCACAATAAAAAAGTTAAAGCTGAAACTACCCATAATCAAAAGATAAATTGCTAATAATGGAAAAAAATCTATCAAAAAGTAAATTATTAATAAAAAATATATGAAATAAAATTAATAAATAAAGAAAGAAATTAAGCTGTATAAATAAATTAGGCAGATCATTAAGAGAAAGATTTAAAGTAAATGTAAAAAAAAAGGCAAAGATTATATACATACAAACTTGACATAAGTTGTAATAAGTATTGCAAAACAACAACTTAAAATTATGTTTTGAAGAGGGGGGGAAAAATGTGCATGAGAAGTGGCTTTTCTTGCTGTTTAATGTATTGCCAAAATAGTTATTTACTTTTACTTTTTAAATAAGACTGATAGAAGAATTAACTTAAAAAAATGGAAAACTATGAAAAAAATTTAAATTGTCAATGTAATCCTTGGTCATACTATGAATGAAATCCTAAGTATAATCAATTTATTCTCACACACACACACACACAAAAGTTTTTGTAAGTTACGTTTAAAATTCTTTGAAACTTCTGTATGTGCATCAAAATAATGCAATGCATGGCAGATATTTTTTTTATTTAAGTTTTGATAAACTATTTGTTAAACTGTCTCAATGTGAAATGTATGAAGATGAAAGTACAAGAAACTGTACAATATAAAAATTCTATTACCATAATATTTAAATATCACAAATGATATCAATGATTGAAATTTATTTCATAAGTATTGAATGTTAATTTTATGTAACTAACTATTTTTTCAATATGGAGTAATATATTTTAATATTTACACAATAACTTTGTATGAAGTTGAAAGATTAATAG
>NW_019391686.1:0-1281 GCF_000671375.1 Centruroides sculpturatus
GGTAGTCAGAAATACAAAATTAAACTATTTTTACCTAGGAATATAATATCCACAAACACCATCCAAGTATTTTAATAAATATGTTGTATACTTTATGTGTATTCCTTTGTTTGATTCTTTATGTATTTCTAGCTTCTCTGGGTGACATTTGTAGCTATGTGTTAGAAAATGAAAACTGATAGTACAATTTTTTTCTTCAATGGAAGAAAATAATTGTACTATCAGTTTTCATTTTTAAGTAAACCTGATGAAAGGCACAAAGCAAGCTGAAAATTTCAATATAAAATCCATGAACAAATTTGAGACAACATGTATGCTTACTTGAATTAAAAAAATATTAAATAATGGCGTTTGCACTTAAAAATAGTGAAATTTTGTACAGATGATTTCCCAAATTCTAGAACTGTATTGTAGCAATGTTATGGTGTACGAGGGATACCTGTATATCAGTTATTGGCACAGTACTAGTGTCAAAGTTAGATGCCTCTTGGGAGAACTTTACATAAAATTGGCCCATATTTAGGTGTTAGAAACATTGAGAAAATCCAGAAAACTGCACACTGCCAGCCCATTGATTAGGTGCAAACACAGGACCATCTATCAGTATTCAGTGATGTTATACATTCAGCTGCTGATGGGACCAACAATACATTTAAGCTAGTGCAAAAATTATAGAAGCAGTCAATACCAAAAATACTGCTTGCTTGATGCAAATGCTTATCAAAAAGTTGCAAAAAATAGCTGTGTTGTTGCAAAGGAAAGCTAAACCTAAAACTTCAGATTATAATTAACAGGAATTAGTATTTTATGTCAGAAATCTGAAGATAGAGAATAAAAAACCAGGAATAAATTCTTTTAATAAACAAAAGAATTGCAATGTTGACAAAAAATGGCCACAAATTTTCTTCAAGTAGCTCAATTAGTGAGAAATTACAAGATCTGGCTACTTGTCTTGTATCTGTTTAAAACAATCCATAAATATTGAAGATAGTAATGCTTATAGTTGGTGCTACTGTTCTCAATCTCTCCTGAAACAGATATTTTTAATATAATCTGCTGCAGCAACATGAATGGCTGGAGTTCAAAATATTGGGAATTTGTACCAGAAAATTTTGAAGTTTGTTTGTTATATGGCATATTGAATTCTATTTACAGGTTGATTAAAGGGTCTTAGACAAACTTTAAAGGTAGTCAGAAATACAAAATTAAACTATTTTTACCTAGGAATATAATATCCACAAACACCATCCAAGTATTTTAATAAATATGTTGTATACTTTA
>NW_019391687.1:0-1320 GCF_000671375.1 Centruroides sculpturatus
TGCAAGACGCAGATGCAGTTTTTTTCGTTTTTGCGGGAAATCGAACATATTTTTAGACCCATCTAAAAATTCTCTAATTAGTCTGGAAACAAGGGGACCCAATTCTTGCATTCTGTGAAAACGAGTAAGGTTGACTGTAACGTAGTAATCTTTATCTTAGTTATCGTTACTTTTGCCCGAGCAACGCCGGGCCCACCTGCTAGTTAATAAATAAAAAGGCAAAATTACAGGATTTTTGTATTTTTTTTTAAATTCAAAATACCATAATTTGAGTGTATGTCCAGTTGATGTGTACAACGTTTTCAAGAATATTAGCAACATCTTTTTTAACACGTTGCTAATATATACTTATTTATGTCATTAAATAAATTATATAGCCCTAGTTTACTTCGTTTCAATACATTTTTTTTATTATTTTAGCGGACCCATGAACAAAGCAAGATGACATGAATCATTAAATAAAAGCTGATGAGTTGTTATTTAATGATTCTGATTATCTCAAGAGATTTTTATTAATTTCAAAAGTTATATTAATACGTTGTAGCAGGTTACATATAATTCTGAAATATCTGATCCCAGTTAAATGTTTGACAATTGAATCTTGAATGTAATTCTTTAGGTGCCCTCTGAATAATACTAATATAAAAAGTCTGAACTAAGTAACATGTTACTTACTTTGGATGTTCTCTTCATCCCTGTTAAAGTTTTCGTCAGGAGTGAAGAATTTATTGTTGACAGGCTAAACAATATGCAAACAATACATGACAATCACGAATAATCATTTATAATATATAAACAAGAAACGAGTTGCTCAACTTTCCCGGCAACGTTTTAAAGTTTTGATGGCGCTGTCTGTAATGAAACGTTTTTTAAATAATATACGATCTTTTTAACTATTATAGAAAGGCAAATAATTGAATTTTAAATGTAGGGATAAATTTAATATAAAAAAGTGAGTTAAATACGAGTAGTGAGTAAAATCATGATTAAGTCCGACCCTACTAAAGATACACGTGGCCCCCCATTATCTCCCCACCCTCTTGATTTTTAACCAGCAAAATTTAATAGCCTCAATTTCCCTAATAATCAAACTTTCCAGCAAAATTTCAGAAATTTTTCGACAAAAAAAGCAGGAGTTATTAAGTTTCAAACAGGATAAAGAAAATTGTGCAGCCTCACAGACTAACATCGTTACATACAGATAGATAGATAGATATTTTATTGTAACCTACTGGAGTACAGTAAATACTGGGTGCCACATGGTACTAGTTACATAAAAGTACATGGATACATAATATGAGTGAGATGATATAAATTAAA
>NW_019391688.1:0-1279 GCF_000671375.1 Centruroides sculpturatus
ATTTTGGTGTTTTCCGTGTTAAAATACATTTTTATCCATGAATTTGCAAGAATTCACTTAAATTAATTGAATAACTTTAAAATACATTCTCTTATATAAGAGTTTTGGAGGTATACTGTAGTACATATGTAATATTTATTAAAACCAATGAAAATTTGTTAGTCTGGAAGAATATTTACGTTTTAAACGAATTAAATACTTAATTATAAAGTACTGTATTTAGTCGAAATAATGTTGATATTATGGATATTCTGTAGGGAAGTTGAAACATCTTTATAACTTTCTACGGAATTATACTTTATTTATTCACTAAATTATTCTGCAAAAAACGGGTCTTACACTTAAATTAGGTAGAATCAACTCAGAAATTTAAAATCTAAATGAAGGACCCGACTTTGAAAGAAGTTAAACATTAGTTTTAGTAAGGAAGAGATTACAGATAAGATCAGGACATTGGTAAGGTTACTTTCTCACCAACCGATGCCACTTTTAGTCCTTTTATCATTCACCTCACGTTAGGCTCGCTGAACTTTGACCTCATCGCCCAATCTGACATTGCATGTATCCCACTAGCAAATTGCTTGTTTCTATTACAGGGTCGTTCCACCGACTTGTTTTCCAAGGAAAACAAGAGCTGAATGGGGAAAGAGAGGAATGGGCTAAACCCCAAAAAACTTTCACTTCTTCAGTATGTGCCGTATTGTACCGAAAGGCCCCGTGGCCACAAATGCCCCAATTACATTGTCACACTTTAAATCTCTACTTCCGGCAACCGTGTATAGATGAAGTGATTTGTTGTGTGTTATTGTTCGTTACAATCTAGTTAAGATTGCGCTATGAAAGTCGTGACGGGTTATAGAGTTCAAAGTTCATTGAAAAATGGTCATTTTTTTTCTTATTTTAATCTTGCAGGTTAAGTTTAAGTATTCAGATATAGGTCATTCAGTTGTATTGGATTGAAATTATCTGACTTTAATGATAGGTCTAGCTGTGTTAATTGAAAGCATTTTCTAGAACAAATTAATATTAGAAGTTTCTATTATAACTTTTCACTTATTTAATGAAGAAAATAGGCTATGGAAGAGCTCAAACATCAATAATTCTATAATAGCCTATATAATATTTTTTACTTATTTTTTTACATTTTAATATCTAAAATTTAATTCTTATCTTATTCTTTTACTAATTTTATAAATTAAATATTGTTAAATTTCACGTTCATACACATTGTATTAACAGTATTTCTATGACCTAATTGGGTATTATTATTGTTATTTTT
>NW_019391689.1:0-1310 GCF_000671375.1 Centruroides sculpturatus
TTTATTAATTATGTTTATAGTTTAAGGGGAATGGAATCGCGAATAGTATAGTACGTTGTACACAAGGAGGGAGGGGGTGTGTATGTGGGAGGAGCACGATTTTGTTCACCCTCTTTGAAGCTTAATAACACCTATGTCTTTTATAAAACCTATCCCCACCCTCAAAACTAAGCATTTTGTTATTTTTATAACAATTAAAAATATTTTAAAAAATTTTAAATGAAATATCATAACAGATGGAGCCATTTACAGTTTTAAATGTCGGAAAAGTTAAGCAACTCGTTGCTGGCATTTTTATGGTACTATTATAATATTTTATATTTTTTATTAAGAAATTTTTATATATTAATATTTTACAAGCCGGTTATATGTTTAAAATACAATTTCCAAGGAGTGCGAATTATGGGTTAGTATTTTAAACTTCAAAAACGAACTAACGCTTATGGAGGAATGGCTGCTTCTATAGGTTTTGTTTTTATTATGGTAAATTTCTGCTGATATATAATACGTTATCGCAGGTTATACTCAGTGCCGTTATTCACTCTAATTCTAACCCCGTTTTCTATTATTTCTCCCTACTATCTCCTTATTTTAACAAAGGGTAACTCTATGTGAATTAATTATGGCTCATATTTGTGTAAACAAGTAAAAGGCTCGAGACAAACTCGTACAATGATCCTTGAAAACCACACTCTTTAAAGATAAAGATTTAAATTATTATATATAATAAATTAGAGATTTCATTATAATATTCAAGGAATTAAGACAATCATTTTTGCATTAGAAATTTACAATTGAGATTAGAATAGGAATATTTCTTAATTAATGCAAGTTATGTTTTCACAACATTCGTCTATCGTGGCCAAAGTGACGACGAAACATTAACCAGTGTTCTCGTGTTTAATAAAAGATTATATTACATTTACTGGTCAAGTTTAAATTTATTGATAAATGTAAATAAATACAAATAATAGAGGAGAAGGTGATATTATGGAACCCCAATTATATTTTAGTGAATTGTAAACGAAGTATCACAACTACACCCACATTTTTTGTGCGAAAAGTACTGGTAACTAGTAAACTAAATGTTCCTAATTGGATTTTTCGCTAGTGTAACTATAAGTATGGTTTTTGAAGGCTTTTGTACAAAAAGTCCGAAAGTAGGCTTAGAGAAAATCGGGTGGTAATACGGAACCTTACCGTATATTTTCAATAAAATGCTTTAATGTAGCCAAAAACAAATAGGAAAGGACAAAAAAATGTTAAATAATTACCAAATTATTTACTCCAATGTATTTTATCGCAAAAAT
>NW_019391690.1:0-1276 GCF_000671375.1 Centruroides sculpturatus
AGGCAGTTATAACTTCCTATTTTCTGGATTATTATTACAGTATTAATATTTTAGTCTATTGCCACATCATGATAACATTATATACTTGAGAAAAAAGTAACTTAAAAAAATAAATTTTTATATTAAATTACAAGAACCAATTCAAAAATATTATCATTATCTTTTCTAGTTACTGGGACCGCCCCATCCTTCGCAAACACATTAACGTCTACCACGTTGATTAGCAATCGTGCCATACAACAGGAGAAATGAATCGATTTAAACCCCCTTCTCAATATCTTCACCCCCGATTCTCCTACTCCTTTCACACTACTCTTAATCAGTTTGGCTTTCTTAGAGTCGTAGATGACTACCTTTTTATAAATTGTCATCTAGTCAATAAATAAAAATTGACTATAAATCATTGACTTTGTAATAAATGAATTTGTCGCTTCTTTACTCTATAATGTTGTTAAATGAATGATAAGTTAGGAAATTCTTTTAAAAAAATCATTTAAATTCACTTCTCTTGTATGTTTTCTTCTATTTATCTGGATATTGTAACTATTTAAGGATCAAACTTAGTGACAAATCACAAAATTTCATGTTCTGATATGCAAATCTTCAGGAATTCTGAAATTTATGAACGTTTATAATAAATAAGCCGTAAAGAAGTTCAGAATTTGTCGTTTCTTCACTCTATAATGTTGTTAAAGGAATGATAAGTTAGGAAATTCATTAAAAAATCATTTATGTGCATATCTCTTCTATGTTTTTCCTTACCAAATTGGATATTAAATTAATACTTATCAAACATAGTAAAAAATTATGAAGTTTTGTATGTTTTAATATACAAGTATCTAGAAATTTCACTTTATAAATGTTTATGAAGAATAAATTGTATTGAAGTTAAGTTAAATGTTAATAGAACTGAGAAATTTAATATTTATGCAAATAAGTGTCAATGAATTTTTATTATTTTAACTTAGAAATTTTTTGATTTTTCAAAAAGTTACGAAAAGTTCAAATACATTATCAGTTAATTATTCTTTTAATATATTTCTTTTTCGAAATGTAATGAAGTAATTTTTTATTGTTTCATAAAAGAAAAGTTGGTTTGATATTCTTAGTGAATGGGATGAGAATATAAAAAACGTAGGGAAAGTGAGTTCATTATTTTTGCCGTCAATTCCAAGCATCCGTCAGAACTAATGGATTTACAGAATGAAAATGAAGGGAATTAAATGACATATTTCAAGACCTTTTCATTGATGATATCAGTTAAGATTTCAGAAAT
>NW_019391691.1:0-2857 GCF_000671375.1 Centruroides sculpturatus
AAAATGAATTTATTATCAAAAGTTAGGTACAAACATGGTTACTTTTTGACATAATCATTGAAGATTGAGACATTTGTCAAATCTGTGGACGAGCTTTTCCATCCCCTTGTCATAGAATGTTGCCTCCAGTGAATTGAGATGGCCTTAACAACGCTGTTTTGAAGATTGTCATTAGTTTATTAGTGTCAAACATCTGCCCTGCTAGCCACTTTTCAGTTCAGAAAAGAGGTGGAAGTCTTCACACATTAAAAAGTTTTAAGCTGGATGGAAGTCTGAAAGGTGGAAGGCTTCACCACCTTTAAATACCCAGCGTATAGCCCCGATTTAGTGTAGAGCAACTTCCACCTCTTTCCTGAACAGGAAAAGTGGGTAGGAGGATAGAGTTTCGAGACTAATGACGATCTTCAAAAAAACATTAGGGCCCATCTCCAGTCATTGGTGACAACATTCTATGACAAGGGGATGGAAAAGCTCGTCCACAGATTTGACAAATGCCTCAATCTTCAATGATTATGTCAAAAAGTAACCATGTTTGTACCTAACTTTTGATGATAAATTCATTTTATTATTTATACTTGTCTTTGTTTTATGGACCATTGAAGCTTGAAAAAAAAGCAGCCTATATATAATTAATAATCCAAGTTTTAAATGAATGTATATAATATAAGTTTTAAGTAAATTTATAAAATTATTAAGTATTGAAATAACATTAATATTAATAATTAATTTTGTATAATTAGAGATAAAATTTTTTCAATTAATTAGTTACTTAATTGAAAAAACTTTTCTCATAATTCATAATTAATTATGGTTTAAGATAATTTAGATATCAAAACTTATAATGTTATAAGAGGTTATAAAATTTGCTTGTTTTTTTTAATTTGTGATAATTCTAAAATAGATATTGCATTTTCTAAGAATATGTTGAATAAATTATATCTTACTGATTGAATAGATTTAATGTTTAATAATAAAAATTATTACAATTTTAGTTGATATATCAAGTACTTAACTTTGGAATGATAGTTTCATCAGCACTAATGATATGGAAGGGACTTATGGTGGTTACAGGAAGTGAAAGTCCTATTGTCGTCGTACTGAGGTAATATATACCATTTGAGAAAAATACAAAGTAATAACAAAATAACAAAGCAATTCTAAATATTTGTAAAATGAAAATGTTACATGTGTATGTTTTATGTGCTTTTTATTTTAAAACAATATCTATGTAAAATTTAATTTGTATTTTCAGTGGGAGTATGGAACCAGCATTCCATAGGGGTGACTTGTTATTTCTCACAAATCATAGAGAAGATCCCATTCGAGTGGGAGACATAGTAGTATTTAAAGTCGAAGGCCGTGATATTCCAATTGTTCATAGAGTCTTGAAGTTGCATGAAAAGTACGTTTCTGTATTTCTTAATAAATGTATTTCTTTAAATATAAACTTTATAAACTTAAAAAAATATTGTATATTATATTTTATTGTTATACATTAACTAATTAAAATGTTTCATATGTAATTGAATAGATCATATTATTAGCCAAATCAAAATGCTTATTATTTCCAGTTATTCCTAAATAAGTAAATTTATAAAGTTTTGTTTGAGTAAATTATTAATTCACAATTACTTTCAGTTTGTATTTATTAAAATTGCCTTCATTCATTAAAAAAAATTACAAATATTTTAAGCTCAGTTCCAAAAAATTGAACAATATTTAAGAATTAAAAGTCATAATTTTTATTTATAACAATTATCACAATTTACATTATCAAATCATAATACAAAATTCTGCATCTCGTTATAAGAACATTTTAATATGTTAATATTAAATGACTGCATGGATAACAAACTTCATACATTTAATTTTAAAATAGAAAAAACATATCAGAAATAAAACAATTATTTTTATTGTATAACCCAAAGATTGCTTTGAACTGGACTACGAATGTAGAATTGGAAAAAGTATATTCTGAAGAAGGGAAAAAATATTAAAAAGTAATTTAATGTTAATTTTATTGTATTTATAATATGATTTAAAAACAGTAAAGTTCAGGTAAATTTTATGTATTGCTGATATTTTAAATTTCAAAAAATTTTCATTATTAAATATTTATTTTAAAATAAATATTTAATAATGAAAATACAATGATAAAACATACAATTACTTAGATTATATACAGGTAAAATTTCATGTTTGTTAAGCATTTTAAGTTTAAGTTTTGCCGCATTATTACTGATAGCAATTAGTGTTTTAATTAAACAATTATGTTAATATTTTTTTGAAATCCATATTTTATCTATCAATATTCATATAAGAAAAACAATATCTTCAGACCACTGAACCTCTTTAGCTTCTAGCAAATCATGTAAAATGTATCAATTTACAAACGTTTTTGGAATCCACCTGAAGCTGGAATCATGTGGGTTCCAAAAATGTTTGTAAATTGATACATTATACATGTTTTGTTGGAAGCTGAAGGGGTTCAGTGGTTTGAAGATACAGTAGAACCTCAATTATCTGGACTAATTGGGGATGAAAGTAGTCCGGATAAGGAAAAATCCGGATAATCGAAACAAATGCTTTAATTAGTCTTTTAATGATAATACAACACGTTTTCTTTTCGATGACATATCGGTAATATTAAAAGTAAATACTGTATTTAAATCGTGATCAAATTTTTAAGAAACAAACGTTCGTATTGAATTTGGAATATTACTGACTTCCACTAACAGACTACCTATTGTTTAAAAGGCCCTCTGGTGACGCAAGAAGACTGATTTTATAAAATAAAAAGCAGTTGAAACTGCATTTTTATGAATAAAAATTTGACAAACTATTTATCGTTTTATGA
>NW_019391691.1:2874-3789 GCF_000671375.1 Centruroides sculpturatus
GGATTTTATAAAATAAAAAGCAGTTGAAACTGCATTTTTATGAATAAAAATTTGACAAACTATTTATCGTTTTATGACGAGTAAAATTTTTTCGTCGCGTTCGCGGCTTTTAAGTAATGCATAAACCTTCGTAACGCGAGGCATAGGCGGTGGCCCACGTTGCCCATGCCTTACGCCGCCCTTGGTCATAGAAATGATGTAATTTGAAAATAAAATTTTTTATAAATATGTGTGTCAAGTTATATTTTTATTACGACGCAAAATATATTTAAGAGTTTACGACCACTGTGCTGGGTGAGACGTTGAAACAAAAAAAGTTATGCATTCCCTTACGTACATAAACAGTGTCATAATTCACCAAGTGCAAATCAGCAAATTCGTAAAATTTTTGTTTATTTTGAACAATCCGGATAATAGAAAATCCGGATAATGGAAGTTCTACTGTACTTCTCTATCACTGGAAATGTAATATGCTTTGATAATAAAAAACCAGAATTAATTTATATTTATAGAAATTGGAATTATTTAAAGAGAGAATTTATGTACTAAACTGAATTAAAACGTTTTCATAATTATGAAAATATTCATTGCACTGAAATAATTTTCATTTTCAGAGAATTAAATGTATTTTATTTAGCAAAAACTTAACATTATAAAGTTATTTTTATTACGTTATAATAATAATAATTTTTAGATTCATTACTTGAATAAAACATCTAAAGAGTTTTATTTTATTTCGATAAGGACAACAGTGATGATGATAAAGAATGACAGTTAATTTTGCTTTAAAAAATGACCAATTTAAAAAAACAACCAAAAATGCAGTTTTTTAATTATTTTCTATCAATATTATATACTGGTTTTATTTGAATAATAACCACCCTTGCCTTTGATTTCAAAAATCCTTGAATAGTA
>NW_019391692.1:0-1347 GCF_000671375.1 Centruroides sculpturatus
TTAATTAGCAGGCCCGGGTAAATCTTAGTTCTAAATTATGCCGCTACTGCGAACAGCGCCAGTGGCGGCAACTGGATTCGTCAGTTTCAGGTCGTCCAATAATTAAATATTAAATAATATCTAATTATTAACAGTAGCAAAAAATAGCTCGATTAATTACAGCGATTGTTAGTTTTTTATTCATACGTAGGGTTTAGTGATGTTGCTTAGCACCATCTACATTAAATTCGATAAAACATTTCACAATATTAACCTCTTTTCTAAATGATTTTTCTCTTCTTCCTCTATAATTTTTAATTTTTCATCAAAGTTTCTGTTTTCTTTCACAGTCCAAGACATAGTCTCCACTACCTCAAGACAATGTACTAATTTTGTACCATGTTGCCAGGCCTTAGGAGAAAATGTTGACTATTTAGAGACTGTTGAAACTCATACAGCTCACATTAGAAGCATTTCGAGCAAATGTTAACAAAGAGAATTTTAATGAAACAAAAAATTAAAAAAGAAAAACATTAACCCTCAACAAGGATTTATTTCCAGTAAGAAGAGGAAAANAGTTGCGTTGCCATCACTAAGACTGCCAAGTGATTCTTCACTTTCAGATATATTTAATTCGATATAACCATCCATGATGATAATACCAATAATTAAATATTAAATGCCTTAAGAGAAAATGTTGACTATTTAGAGACTGTTGAAACTCATACAGTTCACATTAGAAGCATTTCGAGCAAATGTTAACAAAGAGAATTTTAATGAAACAAAAAATTAAAAAAGAAAAACATTAACCCTCAACAAGGATTTATTTCCAGTAAGAAGAGGAGAAAAGATGTTAAAATTACTAAAGCATTTCAAAACACTCCACAGAAGAACAAGAACACGTTGCTTTGAATATCCTAAGTTCAATGAATTCTGAGGGACATTCTGCTTGAAATTCTTAAACACAGTTTTAAGAATTCTATGCAAAAAAGAATGTATGACATATAACAGTTTTTTTAATCCAAAGCTTATAAGAAATCGTATTTTACTATTGTAAATCTTAGTTATTTGCAATTCTGATATTTATGTGAAAACTTTTCTTATTGAGTAATGATAAATGTATATTTGAATTGTAAACTTGTTAATTTATATATAGTAGACCCCTATAACACAGTAGATACTAGGGTTTCTTTCCCGGGTTCCCGGGATCCCGTTTTCCCGGGATTCCCGCCGTTTATTCCCTACGAGAAAAATCCCGGGAAAATTTATTTTTCCGGGAAATCTCGCATTTCAATAATAATTTATCATGTCAGGTTTTCTTTCTATTATTTATTATACGAAAAGTTGCATCTTGAAGACTTACCTATG
>NW_019391693.1:0-1279 GCF_000671375.1 Centruroides sculpturatus
GATATTTAAATATCTTAGTTATAATAAATTAGATCATAAAAAAAACATTTCTTTAATTATTAATTTTTGAAAATGTAACTAAAAATATTCATAATAATTTTTTGAAATTAACATTTTTGAAAAAAAAATGTATGTTTTAAATAAAATTTTATTATTATTATTCTTTAATCAAGGATCCAAAAAGAAAAAAATAGAAAGGTACCATTTAAAATTCTAAAGTTATGTAAGGTAGTAGGAATGGCCTGAATGGTAGAAGGAATGAAATAAAAATTTTTGTCTACAAGTACATATCTTCTAATATCAGGACTTATTATACTGGCTTTACAGTTAATGCTACAGAGTTTCACAGAAAATAATTTTTTATTTTATTTAATATACCTGGACACATACATAATTTTGCATTTCAGACTCTTTCGTCCCTCCTCAGCGGGTAGAAGGAATGGTAGAAGGAAACCCCTGTAAGGTAGTAGGAATGGCTTAATTTTTATGAAATTGAAAGACCTCCTGAAAATTACCTTGACTAAACCCTGGGTGTTTATTTTAAAAACATATGTATCCCTGGAGCTTATTTGATAACCTGAGGTTTTTCAAGGTCAGGATTTATTACCTTTCAACAGGACCAAGAATGTAAAAATGAAAAGAAATGTCTTATCTTAATTTACAGATTATAGCTGTAACATTTGAAATGAATACTGTTTTCATAGTTAACCCAATTCAGTTATGTTGTCAGTGTGTCTAACTTTGATGTGAGAGCCAAATTTGGTGAAGAAATTTTTGTTCGATTTAGTTTTTTGTTAAAGTTGTTTTGCTAAAATCATCAAAGATAATTAAACTATTTCCCATGGACTTATTTCCTTGTTGAAGATGACATGTCGAATTTGTCACCTGGAATCAATGAGTGAAAATGTGACTATTGGCCCTGATGTACACAATGTCAGTCCTGACATGATGACAAGGAGGTGCTGACCCTGTGGTCACATTGATGTTGTTGTCAGAATCAGAATCTTGACTACTATCTTCTGATTCAAACTCATCATTTTGGATAAATGGTCAAGGTAGTTAAAATATCAGCCTATTGACTGGAGTCAGGGAATAAAATACAGAAGGGTCAGAAAAACCTTAGGAATTTTTCAGTAATAGTTGGTCCCTGATGTATCATGCTCCATTCCTCATTAGCTGGGCACCCAATTGTGGGCCTGGATGAACCTGTGATAGGCTGGGAAAAAAGGGCCTCTTATTGTTTCCAGGCATTAAAAATACTGCATTAATTCAGTTTTTT
>NW_019391694.1:0-1275 GCF_000671375.1 Centruroides sculpturatus
GAAGTTATCTCTGTCAGAAATGCTATTTTAAACCATTTTATATTTTATTCATTTCGCTTGGGAATATAATAATAATATAAAATAATTTTTTTAAAAATAATTGAAATGAAATTCTTGATTTTAAACCGTAACCGATGTTAAAAATTGCTATGGAAACCTCAAATTTATCAATGATGTAAATCCATCGCAAACTTCTCCGAATTAATTTTTATATTCTTCCTTTTAATCTGTTATTTATTCGGATGTTTTAATTGCCAATTTTTATTCTTTTATACGTTATACAACAGAAAAATTCCAGAATAACATTTTCAAAATCACTCAAAGAGAACAAACAATGCACAATATTCAAGTACTGTATTTAAATTAACTTCACTTTTCAAAAAAAAAGAAAAGAAAAATCTTGTGTTGAATAATAATAAGCTTTCATTTTTATTAAAATGTAGTTTTTTAGTTTCAATAAAGACAAGCTGTTTCTTTCTAGAAGTAAAATGCTTTGTAACTGTGTGATGCCGAAAGAAGGGGGGGGGGAGATGGAATATTTCTAAACATTTGACGTTTTTAATGGAGTTTAAAATTAGTTTTGTAAAATAATATTGCCAGGACACTCCGTTTTGAATGCTAGAAAACAATTCATAATTTATAATTTATATCATGAAACTGGGAGAATTAATTAACCGGCTAAGACATAACAGTATTATATATCAATATTATATACTGAATGGCTTAAAATATAATCACATTGTACAGAATATTTTCGAAATCTTTCTCGATGTCTTAATATATTTGCATACTAATATCGAAGGATGTAAAATTGACGTCCTTATAATTAACATCAACTGCCATTAAAAATTGTTAACGTCATTCAGATATTGTGAAAACGATAAAACCTAAAATAGATATTATTATACTCTTATCATAATAAAGTAATGGTTCCAATTTTTTTGTATAAAAAAAGCTTGAAATGAAAATTATATTATAAAAGAATTCGGGTTAGAATAAATTAATATCGAGTTTTTTAAAACACGAAGCTTGTTAACATGTATTTTTTTTCGATCGTTTGTAAATGCATTCTTAGGCTATTATATTTTATTATATTGGGTCGAATTTCGCATTAATTACAGTATACAATTTGTTGATAGGAAGAAGTGTTTGTCGGCCGAAAAATAATAATTAAAGAAAAAAAAAACAATTATAATTGTTAAATTTTAAAGAAATTTCTTCTCTCGGGATTAATCTACTTCACATTATATACTGCTGTATAAACAGATAAAATGA
>NW_019391695.1:0-1303 GCF_000671375.1 Centruroides sculpturatus
ATTAATATGTATCACTTAAGAAAATTTTAATAAAGATATTTATCTTAATTATGAAAATATAATAGCATGTTTTTTAATTTTTGGAACCTAACCCTCCTTTTCGTACTAGTTCTTTGTTTCGCATAACACAGCAATTTTTTTAATGTAACTACCGTGTTATACGGGGGTTACCTGTATATAGTAAACAATAACCTGATATATTCATGTAACCAAAATTTAATTTAATTCAATCCAATTCTAATTATTAATTTTATCAAGATATGGTGACTTAACTCTCTATTTCTAGGCAAATTGATTTGTTATCTAATTAGTTAACCTCAATACAGCCTGATTGATAATCTTGCTGATCATTTGGGTAGTAGTAAAATGTTTGAATAAAATAGCAATTTAGTCTTTACAATAGTTAAGTAACTTTTGGTTTATCCAGGGTGGCTCAAATCATAGTGTGAGGGTTCAGGCTTATTCCTGAATTTTTGCAGTTTGATCATTTTTTCTCTCATTATATTTTTTCATCAAGTTAATTTACTGTCACTTCGAGAAGTGACCTCTTGACCTTTCCTGCAGGGAAAGAGAAAAACATATCCCACACACTTCCTACTTCGTCCAATTTTAATGACGATAATACCAATCAGATGACCCACCAAATTAACAATTATTACTAAGGTCGCACTACATAACCTTAGTCACCTCCAGCCATTAATTCTGTTAGTTTGACAACTGTTATCAAATTAATGAGAGAGAAACAATGACAATACCAGATAGAAGAAGTAATAAATCTAAAGAACGGTATGATTCCTGACAAGTAATGTAAACAACCCCAGGCAAGTCAAACTTACATGGAATTGCATCAGAATGTTCCCCAAACTTTTTCCCCCTTCGGGGATAAAAAGAAACGTGGATAAAAAGAACTTGGACAGCCTTCCGGAAGGACATCAGGGGACACCAGACTCACACCTCCATTCCGCCCGTCGTCACCCTTGCCTTCCCGCCATAATCGCCTCGATGAACCTGACCTGACTGAAAGGAGAGGACCACCGATCCAGGAGCATTCCAAAGACGACCCATACTAGGAAAGCAGAACCTGTGAGGTAACACATGAACAAATTTTGACCCTCTCTCTTTCTTGTCTCTCTAGCTTTTTCTGTTAGAGATTGAACTTAGGCTAGTTGAACTTAGATGATATTGTGCCTTATAGAGGCTAGATATTAGATGACTTATCGACGACCAAAGATTTTGTCGCAATATAGAAATATTTTTGGATTATTCCCTTTTTGTAGCCTTTTGATTTGTACTCGTTTGTATA
>NW_019391696.1:0-1272 GCF_000671375.1 Centruroides sculpturatus
GACAAAACTTATTAATACTATTAGAAATTCAAAAGAGTGAACACATTTAAGTATACTCTGTATGTAAAAAACTTTTATGTGAAAGTTTGGTTGGCATCATCAATGTAGTTAATAGTTTAATTTTTATTGATATAACTTTATTTATACAAATTCAATTCAAAAACTACAAAAATATATATATATTGTAGATAGAATGCTAATGAGTTGTTGCTTCACTGGATACACAAAATACAAAATAGAAAATTTAAGACTTCCAAATCTATTTTTCTTCAGATTTCCATTGAATATGGAGTTTGTTTGTATTGTTCAAGACAGTATATGAACTCTTCAACCAAAATTAGTTTGGAAACAATTTTAAAATGAATTTGGAGGAGACGAGAGAGTGCTTGTGATCAAACTGCAGAGGTCATCCATTCATTATAAAAACATCAAAGAATATTTAGAAATTTTTAAAAATTTATATTTTAATTTCTGAATTTTCTGATGATGCTCATAACCTCTTAACAGAGCCTCTGTTTTGTCACCCATAGTTTTGTAAGATACATAAATTTTTTCATGAATTTAACATGAATATCTAAAATCTTTCTAACATGTCGAACTGCCTTGTTTGATTTAATCAATTAATTTGTTTAGTATTTACTAAACAAATTAATTGATTAAATCAAACAAGGCAGTTCGACATGTTAGAAAGATTTTAGATATTCATGTTAAATTCATGAAAAAATTTATGTATCTTACAAAACTATGGGTGACAAAACAGAGGCTCTGTTAAGAGGTTATGAGCATCATCAGAAAATTCAGAAATTAAAATATAAATTTTTAAAAATTTCTAAATATTCTTTGATGTTTTTATAATGAATGGATGACCTCTGCAGTTTGATCACAAGCACTCTCTCGTCTCCTCCAAATTCATTTTAAAATTGTTTCCAAACTAATTTTGGTTGAAGAGTTCATATACTGTCTTGAACAATACAAACAAACTCCATATTCAATGGAAATCTGAAGAAAAATAGATTTGGAAGTCTTAAATTTTCTATTTTGTATTTTGTGTATCCAGTGAAGCAACAACTCATTAGCATTCTATCTACAATATATATATATTTTTGTAGTTTTTGAATTGAATTTGTATAAATAAAGTTATATCAATAAAAATTAAACTATTAACTACATTGATGATGCCAACCAAACTTTCACATAAAAGTTTTTTACATACAGAGTATACTTAAATGTGTTCACTCTTTTGAATTTCTAATAGTATTAATAAGTTTTGTC
>NW_019391697.1:0-2055 GCF_000671375.1 Centruroides sculpturatus
ATCAGTGATCAGATTTGGTTTATTTACTGTTTAATCTTTAAATAAATTAATGATTTTTACTCTTTTTAATTATACCTTCAGTTTTTATTATAAATTTTATGTCTAAAACTTAAGTAATAACTTAAATGTGTTGATTGCAGTAAATCACAAATATAGGATTATTCAGAAAATGATAAACTATTTAAAAAATTTAATGCTCAGAAATCAAATAAGATTTATTATTGGAAAAAAGTTGTTACTACGGAACACTTCCAAGTTTTTTCACAGCCTAAAAACTCTCAATACGACTTTATTTATAGCTTATTATTGGAAATGTCTGCAAAATTTGCACAACTGATGCATAGCCTCAGTTCTAACATTTTGCAAATAATGTGTTATTTGTACACTACTCTGAAGTTCACAATTTGCAAAGGTGATCACTTCTTAAGGCTGCAAATAAACAACTATCACATTCTATTGTTTCTGCGTGCATAGGACTAACTTGATAGTTCTAAAAGCGTGATATGTTTCTTAATTTATTACCACAAACTGCACTGTTGTCTTACATAATAGTTTCATAATAAACATTTTTAATAAAAATAATTCATGTTTTTTGAATGACTCTGTATATACAGTAGAGCATCGATTATCTGACTCAATTGGGGACTCAGGTTAGTCGGATAACTGAAAAGAAGGGAAAAAATACATTATTAGTATAGTATATTAGGATATTAGTATATCCCATGTAATTAGTTTATTAATATATCGCTATTAACCAACTTTACGTTGAATTTTCATCAATGTTTAGCCTAACAAATTTTTAAAAAAATAATAAACGTCGCTATTGTATCGTTAAAAATTATTTTAAAATTATTTTATTGCTCACAAAACAAACAACCACTCATAATTAGAAAATTAAGCCTCGTTTAAANCAAATTACAATGTTGTTATATTATTATACTGGGAAAAACGTTTTCTTTAACATTTAATTAACAACTAATTTTGTTAGATCTGATTAATTTTACTTTTTATTTGCAGTTTAACTGGCATGCCAGTCTCCTCCAGATATATGTGGCATGCTGGTCAATCTGTGAAAATACGGCATATGTATAGCAACTAATTTATTACTAATTATAAATATTTCACAAGAAACAATTATTGCTTTTTTAATATGAATATAATTTTATATACTATCTATTTTAGGTGTTCATTGTACACATGGATTCAATCGAACTGGCTTTTTAATTGTTGCTTATTTAGTTGAAGTGTTTAACTGGAGGTAAATAATGATAATTTTTAACAGAATAATAATCATATTATATGTTGTTATTACAGTTAAATAAATAAATATGTATAATTATGTTGATATACATTCATTAATGTTTTAATAATAATGATAATAATTTTGTTAAAAGTTTTTTTTGGTTGCATTTTATTTAAATTTTCACAAAGAATTTATTCTAAATTACAGTATTGAAGCTGCTTTAGATGAATTTTCAAAAGTAAGTAAACACATTGATTCCAGACTTTATTCATAGCCTCTGTATAGGAAATTAATATAATAATAATTTTATTTATTATACAGTAGTAAGTTTTAATATTAAATTTTTCATTAGAATCATGAATTTTTAAATATGGAATATTTAAATTTTAATAAAATAATTATGTAGGAACAAGTTTAATTTATTGGCAAATATATTTATATTGTAAGAATTCTGTAACAGTTTTAAAGTGATACCCAATATTTCTTTTATTTTCTTTTGTGTAAAATTATAGTAAAATAGATTATACATTAAATTGCCTTGAATAGTTCAATGCTTTAAATATTAAACATATTAAACTTTCTGAAGAGGTCTGTCTCATAAATTTTCTTATATGAATGGTGGATGGCAAATTTATTGATCACGCATAGGGCTTTAGTTTATAATTATTATGATATTTACATTGAAATTGATAAATTAAAAAATAATCAATTTTGATGTGACTATTAAAGAAGCTATGATTCTAAAAAATGCCAGATTTTTATAAAGAATATAATACAGTAATACCCCGAAGTTACGTGATACGTGGGACCAA
>NW_019391698.1:0-1272 GCF_000671375.1 Centruroides sculpturatus
ACTTCTACATAAACTTATTTATGTAGAAAGTGTAAATGTTCATATAGTCTTATAAACATTATGAGTATTTACCGACTGTATTATATATATTAATAAAGTTAATGTATTTTCTACATTTTTTATAAGTAATCTAACATCCTTGTATACTTTCCATTCTAGAAACTCACGGTACATCGCCCTCAATTCTATCACGTGTCAAATTGTCGCCTATGTCTCAAATTGAGATAAGGAGCTTGTTTCTTAACCAAAAATTAAAAAAAAAATTATTTTCATCCACTTTTTATTCAAAATAAAAATTTCTTATTGTTAAAATCTTCATCTTTGTCATATCTTTTAACTTCATAGTCAATCGACCAAGCGTATAGCAAAACTCGATTGTATAGAAGTGATAGATAACTGGCAATTCCAGTGTTCATCCCCCTCATTCCAATCACAAAAACATGGTTAAACACGCTATCAACAGAAATCGAATTGCATTTCACGGTATGTAAGGAAAAATGATTTTTCTTTTCTTTTCTTAGGCTATAAAAATCGTGTGTAAAGGGGCTTGACAGCATAAATAATAATACGAGAGATTAATTAACATGACTTCCAGGCTTAAATAAAACGATTAATTATGTTTTATCTGAGATTAATTTATATGCGTGAAGTTTTATAAAAGCTTTATAGATGGAGAAATACGAGTATTCGAACTTGCTTAGAGATATAAAAAATAAAAAATAACAAAGAAAAAAATCGTGGGTCACAAAGTACAGCCTCTTCAGACGACTTAATAATCAGTCTATTAAATATATATACTCTTTTTATATTAATTTAACGTATGTATGACTATGTTTATGTCTAAGTTTTCATGAATTTATAAATAAATTATTTAATAATTTTTATGGATTTCTGGTAAATAAGATTGATGGAATGCAAACTTTATTTAAATTTTTAATATCTTTGCTGAATTTAAATATTATTTTATGCTTAAGTTCTTGAATTTTTTAGAACGTTTGCTATAAAATTTCTAATATACTCGAGGCTAGAAATTCTATGAATGGGTTAGCATAAAACATAATTTTTGATGTTAACTTGTCAAACATATAAATTCTTTTGTTTTTATGTGAAGTTAAGTCTACTAAATTAATTTAAAAAATTAATAAATTGTTGATTATAATTATAATCGTAACATCAATAGTATCACTAAGAAGAAATTGATTAAAAGTAAGTAATTTGCATAAAATTTATACTCAACAAAACAGTTTAATTATTAATTATATTGTTAAATAC
>NW_019391699.1:0-1272 GCF_000671375.1 Centruroides sculpturatus
GTCTTAAATTACATTCACTAGAGAACATGATAGACCAGAAGAAATTATGAATAAATTATACAGTATCATACAGATTGTTGTGTAATTATAAATTCAAAATTTTAATTAATGTTTTAATAAAATTCTTAAATAACTTTTTCAAATTAAACTATTTAAACTCTAAAAAAATTATTTGATTCTTTTCTAACATTTACTTATTGTAGAAGTCAAGTATTGCCAAAGCTAATCAGATCAGTTTCAATTTTGGTTAAATGAAAGATTGGAGATTTCAGTATCTATTGAAAAGAATTCTAAAAGAAGAGTACAGTACAATCATTATTGTCAAATAAAGAATAGCCATGAAAACTTATTGGTGCGAACCAATTAACATTGTCAAATTAAAAATATCCCTTGTAAACCTCATTATATTTGCTACTTCTTACTTTTTATCAGTCGATAAATTAAAAATTAAGTTGTTTTTCTATTACAGATAATTTTTTTCTTAATTAAGAAATTTTGTCGATAACTATTATTACTTTTTGTTTAAACAGATTTATATTTTGATTAATATTAGCAATGTAAGCCTATAATGTTTAATTACACATTTTCTGTTCTTCATTTTCATTTTCATATTATAATTATATTGTTATTGAAATATTTATCAATTAAATTTTCATATATTAGGGAACAGGTTTTAAATTATTTATACATTTTTGAAGAAATAAAACTGTGCTTAATTAAAATATATTTTAACGAGTACAAAAGTATTGTCAATAAAATACGAGTAAATATAAATAAATCAGTATTTACTATTATCAAAATGGAGCAGGCACCTTCTTTTTAACATTTCTCTTAACGTTTTCTTCTTTAGAACGTTTATGATTTTTTAGTAACGAAACTTCACAGAACGTTTCTCTGAATACAACGTTATTCGGCGGATGTTTATATAAGAAAAATTTATATTTACCATCCAAAAATTCAATACATTATCTTTAACAAAACAATAAACTGGTAAAGTCTGATATTCCAAATAAAATTGGATATAAGAAAAATTTATATTTGCATTCCAAAAATTCAATACATTATCTTTAACAAAACAATAAACTGGTAAAGTCTGATATTCCAAATAAAATTGGTTAGAATGTTAGAATCACATATAGTCATTATAAAAGAACCCCAAATGTCAAAAAATGAAATATACATCTAGAATATAGCTGGTGCTGGAAAACATGTCATAACATACCAACATCTACAACAAAGTCTAAACATGCTTTCATGACATGACTAAGGGTA
>NW_019391700.1:0-1286 GCF_000671375.1 Centruroides sculpturatus
AACATCAACAACCATAGCCTGTTATATAATAAACACATCAAATGATATTCCAAATTCTTGGGCTATGTAAAGGCTATAATTAAATATTAGAAATTCATTAATTTGACTAGAGATAGGCAGTTATGCCGCTATCTCGTATTAAACCTAATAATTATAAATAATTAATTTTTAATTTAGACATTTCTAAAATTTAATTTGGAATTGGTCATTAAATTTAATACAAGATGGCAGCATAACCTTTATTATATATAGCTTTTACATAGCCCAAGAATTTGGCATATCGTTTGGTGTGTTTATCAGACATTATGCATGATTTTTTTTTATTTTCTGCAAATCAAATTTGCATTCCAGGTTGGTTCATTCTGCACTAGAAGAAAAGATTAAGATGATTCATGCTCCGTAACAATGTATATTGTATAATTTTCTTTGAATAAACATTATACATAAAATATTTGAGTATTTTTTTTGGCATGGAATACATTATCCTATTTTACATTAATTTATATGGAAAAAATTGTTTTGCTTAACAAGTGTTTCACATTATGAGTAAGATTCTGGAATGAATTATGCTCATTAAGTGAGGTTCCACTGTGTTTTTTTCATAACAGTGTTAATAAGAATATATATATAATATTTCATTTCTAAAATTTTTAATTTTTTTCTTGATTAGTTTTTAAATAAAAATGAGCTTCTATCTTAATTTAATAAAGCTGACAAATTTTATTTAGTAAAACATCAATTTCATCATGAAATGTTCATTAAATACAGTATAAATCCATATAATACTAAATTCTTTGCTAATTATGAACAACACACATTAAAATAAATAATTACCTGAAGATGATTTTTATAAATATAGACAGGATTAGAAAATTGGGTTTTTTGGCCAACAGCTTCACTAAAAATAATGATTTGCTCAAATAGGAAAACTTGACGTTCTTTCATTTTACCACCTGTGCTGGCATCACTGACTTGAAGTATACCTTGTAATAGAAGTTTACCCTGAGCTGTAATCTTTCCCTATAATAGAAATGATAAAGATGTTTTAAAAAAATTTTAAATTTTAATTTATATACAAGTTATTTTGATCAATAATATCTAATTTATTTAATTCATATCAATTCACATAAAGTATATGTAATCTCTCTGTGTTAATCATTCATCATAACCATTACATCATAAACTCTAAATTTCAGATTTATTTGTAAAATTATCTTAAATGAAAATATTCAAAGATTTGGATGTAAAAAGTTCATGTGTCTGAGTGTTTAAAAGTAAGAATAAAT
>NW_019391701.1:0-1289 GCF_000671375.1 Centruroides sculpturatus
GGAAATCGCAATAAAAATTTTAATTTTTTAAAAATATTTAAAAATATACGGCCAACTAGTATTCACCCTACTATAAACCCATCGCCTCCCGAGACTTCTATGAGAATGTCACAGGAAATCTGACTCCAGCTGTTCTCAAGATCATCCAGCTGTGTAAACAATGACTCATCAGTGTCAAATTTCACAGAAAGGCAAGACAAAGGAAAATAAAATTAGAAGCTTTTCCTTCAAAATTAACGCATTTCTTTCATTTTTTTTCAGTTTTAAGTATTTTTTATGTTTAATTAAAAATTCCTCTAAAAACACTGGTGCAGCAAGTGGTTAAGTAGACTATTATAAACAAATATTCATAGTGGATATTCTGGTAACAAATATAATAATATGTAATATCTCTTTATCAAAAGCACAAAAATGTTAACTAATTAGACTTATCAAAGTAAATTAGAAAAAAAAAATAATGCTTATTATATATACTGTTGTATTACTACTACTATTAATATAAAATGTGATTTGTAATTTTTTGTTAAACATATCATTGTTTAACATATCATCAATTCATTGTTAAACATATCAAAGTAAAACTAAAATGTAACTGATTATAAAATAACTATTACAACTATTGTACTGTTATAAATTTTCAATAATTTGTATTCTACTAATTTAAAATGTACTTCTCCCCCAACAACAGGGAAAATTTCCTACTGCTAAATAAAGTTTGAAAATACTTGAAAAAAAAAAAATTAGGATATACAAATCAGTTTTAATTATAACTCACTAACCAGATTTTTCTTACTATTTGAAAACCAGTTCATTTGTTTCAATTAAATGGTTTTTTAATGCAAAAGTAGAAATAAAATTTCTCAGTTTTTAAACATTAATATTTAATGTTCAAACATTTAATTTAAATTCACCAAAGTAAATAAAAATTCAGGAGAAAGCTTAACTAGAGTCCATGTCATTATCAATATCAAAAAGTTTAATTCAAGAAATGTGTGAAAATACATCTTTTTGATTCTTATAACCAATTATAAAAACAGTTCAATTTTTTAAAAATATACTGATACTATATTATCAAATTTAGAAAATTATCTTGCTATATTAGCTCTTATTCAGTTGATATCAATTTGAAGTGAATATGGGCTTTCTGCTGCTAATAATTTTTGCACTAAGGATCAAAGCCTATCATCATTTGAAACTTAATTTTTTTTAAAGTTTTGTGTACAACAATTTAACTTATTTTCTTAAAGTAGCATAAATACAATTTCTAATTGTTATATTTCTCTATCTAC
>NW_019391702.1:0-1275 GCF_000671375.1 Centruroides sculpturatus
TAAATTTTCATTTTTAATTATTATTTTAAACAATTATCTCAAATTATGAGGAAAAATGATCATTTCCTTTCATAAGAGTATATCAATTTCCAATCAAATTACTAATTTATTCATTAATAGAGTGTTAATTGACTATTAACTAATTGAAATATCGATAATAATTAAAATTAATGAACATAATCAAGTAACTGAATAATTAATTAGCAAATTAACTTTTTTCTCCTCGAACATATTCCCCCCTCTCATAAACGAAAATTATAACCCATTAAGTTTTTCGTTTGTAAAAATTTATTAATATTTCAAAAATGATTAAAATGATCTCATTATAAATTAATAAATTATTTCTTATTAATATTAATTAATTTTATGAAGGAAATATATAAATTTAATTTGGCTTACGAGAAAGATAGAAGATGGAGAGAAGAAAAGGAAGATAGAGAGAAGTGAGGGAAGATGGAGAGAAGACAGAGAGAGATATCATTTTCCTAAATTTTTTTAAAATAGAAAATTTATTTTTATGAGTGAATTTCGACACTGAGTCTCCTTTGCTTAGGTGAGAATATATATCTTTGTGATAGCTACTGATGTAATCGTACTTTTTTCTACTATTTCAAAAGTAGAATACAGACTGCACTACTCATGTGCACATGTCATAAATCTGCTTTAGTCGAATGCTTCAGAATGAAGATTTAAAGGCAAGACTAAGGAAGAATAAGAAGGTAAAGGGGAATACATCAAAGACAAATTGATATATCTGTTCACAGTTACATATATATATATATATATATATATATACATACAGTTAAAAAAAGGGATGGAAATTGGTAGTTGTAGGAAGTAATACAGGTGAAATCCGGAATCACGTAACTGTAGCGACTGAAGTGATAGATACACTGACAAAATGTACTAGGTGAAGTGATGGATGAGGAGAAACGAACAACAGAATAAGGAAAACACGCTAACGGTTAATCCTACAGAAAATCCTATGTAAGATGTGTTGAGTTTCGTTGAAAACAGTTTGTCTTACCATATCGATATTTTATGGTCTCTTGTTTATAAGAATAACAATTGATGTAAATTCCTTTTTGAAACGGTGTTAGGCAGATGCCACTTATTTTGCTATATCTGACGGATACAAATTCTATTATTCAATTTGTTCTATTGATTTTATGCTTTGTTTTTTTATTTTCAAAATGTGCACTTGTAAATTTTCTTAGTTACTGTTCTGCGCCAACTTGCCATCTTGTGTCTTTTCCATCTAGGTCTGTTTTTATG
>NW_019391703.1:0-1271 GCF_000671375.1 Centruroides sculpturatus
GTAAAGCAATTTTACATTATCAAGCAAAAAGAACACAATTAGGATTAAATATAAATATAAAATGCTGTAGAAAAATGGTTTTCAAACTTCTTTTAGATTGTACTTCTTGATCAGAGTAAAAGAAATGTACAGTACTCTCCCATGACAAAATGTTCTCCAAATAGTAGATTTTAAAATATTTTTGTGGCTACCTGGCAGATTATTAAGAAAGTTTTTAATCTATTATAAAAACACATCTGTAATAAAAATATTTCAAATGTAACACAGCTATTTAAAATCTCTATTACATTACTTTAGCATTATCTCTTATTGAGAATCAATATGATCAGTTAAAATAATTTTATTTCAAAATGTACTTGTATGTAGAAACCAAATATCCAGATTAATTAATCTAAACGTAAGTTACACAAATATAGTCATTTCAGAATAACAAAGAGGACAAATTATAAGGTACTTTATTATTTTATTTGATTATTTCCTTTGGTTGTCATTTTTTGTTTTCCTTAGTATTCAACAGTTTACTATTGGAAGAGAAAAATGGAAAAGTAAAAATCAAAGAAATACAAATTTTATCTATTATAAGAAAACTATTCAGAGTTTATAGGCTACAGAATGTAATCTGACTAAATAATTAATTAATTAATTAAGAGTAACATTGTCAAAGACAAGATTGGTTTGTGTTTTTGTTACTTTGTTATAAAATTGTCAGTAATGTAAAATTTATAAGTATTAATTCAATTTTTGTGTATAAATGAAGTGGTTGTAATTTTTGGTAGTTAATTAGTACTATATAAGTGAGATTCTCAAAAAAATTTCTGGAATGTGCTAAGTAGTGACCAAAGTAGCAAGATGAAGAGAGTGAAGTTTGTTGATGATGATATCCTGTAATAATAAATTTCTATATTATTTAATTAGATTGAAACTCTAGTAATTGCATATTACCACTGTTTCAACCTTATTTCAAACCAGGTTTTCTAATCATATGTAAAAATGTTAATACTTGAAAACTATTTTTATAAATTTATATTAAAAAATTATTCTTTCTTTCTTCAAATTAGTTTTTTCTTCACTACCATACTTTAACATACCTAATGTCTAATAGTATAATAACAGCTGTGTCATCTCCGTAATGTTTTAGAAAGTTGTAATCACAACTGGTACTAATAATTTTATATATCTTGAGTGGGCAATGCACAATATTCAATTGCAGGGGCACCACTAGCTGTTTGAATGCCCTCCTACAACATGGAACATATCCCCCGTGTTGTACA
>NW_019391704.1:0-1271 GCF_000671375.1 Centruroides sculpturatus
TTAAAAAATTTCTAGTTATTTTATGAACTTAAGAGCATATCTATGTTATAACTACCCTTTATAAAGTTAAGGTAGAACACGACAACTCATATTTTCCATTTATATATAACACAATTGAAAAGACCTGGAAGTCATTTTGTCTTGGTGTATTAGAAAGATTTCTCTAAACAACGGATAAAATGCCTCCAAGTATTGTTATCGCTGAGAACGTTTCTTAGAAAAAAAAACCTTAGGAATTTCTCAAAAGCATTTAGTGATGACAAAAAGTTTTACAACATTTTTAACAAGTATTTTTTAAGGTTATTTTTACGATGTATCTATCGAATAAAATGAAGTATAAATGATAAACTTAAAGGAAAAAAATGGTAGAAACTTGTTTTAAATTTAGAAAAACAAGTCATATAAACCTTACCTTTCAAGTAAAACACAATTTAATTAAATTAACATATTGATATATTTGCTTTGATGTAACTTCATAATTACTGTATTAATGTTTCTGCAGTTTGATGATTTCTATTTTATTTCTATTCAATTTTTCTTCATGTATAATTTTATAGATTAATTAGAATATAGAATTTCATAGATTTACTAGAAGATTAATTGGAACAAAGAGTTTCATAGGTTTATTATAATGTAACTCTTCATAGATCAATTGAAACATGAAATCTCACTACTTTAGTAAAGTTTAATACTTCATAGATTAATTGAAAAACGTAGAATTTCATAATTCTTTAAAACATAATAAACTTCATAGATTTAAAATTAATCACCGTTTAAATATTTAAGTAGTTTATGGACTAATTTTAAATTAATTTAAGGAAAAACATCGTGAAATGAAGTTGATTAAATTTAAGAATGTTTCTAGAATAATTTATTTTATTTTGGTAAGTAAATGTTGTTGTTTATTTACCGCCCACAATGAGTAAAAAAGAAAAAGAATGAAAACTTTTGATCCGAAGAAGAAAAGAAATAGAAGAAATACAACACTCATTAGAGTTATACAAGATTTATACAGCTTGTCTAGACTAGAAATTAGTTTCTTTGCCAACTGAGGCCAGAAAATCAAAAATGAACCATGCTCGTAACGGCTTAGTAATTTCATTAATGATCTAATTAGCTAATGAATTTTATTTTCATAATTGCATTAAGGATCTATAGATGTAACGTTACTAAAGGATGACGTTACTTATGAACGAACGTAGCCTAATCTATAAGTCTATAAGTCACAATAGAATATTGAAGCTCTAGTTTTCAACATTTATATAATATTA
>NW_019391705.1:0-1315 GCF_000671375.1 Centruroides sculpturatus
TATATATATATATGAATTTCTGGCCTAGACCAGAAGTCACATTATTTCAATTAAAAAGTTTTCCCTGAAAGGAGTTAGATAGACCAGCACGACTCTATTGCTAGCAGGAAAAGTATGACGTACAGGGGCAAGACACTACTAATTTGAGGTGGAGAGCATAAATTTTAAATTAAATAAATTAAAAATATGATTAAAAATTGTATCCCTTGCTCACCTTTTTAGCTTTACTTTGAACATGTGGCTGCGATTTCCTGACAAGTAACTAAATTAAAAATATGATTAAAAATTGTATCCTTTGCTCACCTTTTTAGCTTTACTTTGAACATGTGGCTGCGATTTCCTGACAAGTAACCATACTAAACTAGCTCGAACATTTATAAATATGACGTTTAACGTTTCTTTTAATAACTTCGACTATCCTAAACATCCATACGTAAGCCATTTCACCATCGAAATTTATTATTAATTTTAATTCGCTTCAATCTACACNGCTAGCAGGAAAAGTATGACGTACAGGGGCAAGACACTACTAATTTGAGGTGGAGAGCATAAATTTTAAATTAAATAAATTAAAAATATGATTAAAAATTGTATCCCAGCATTGTGACAATGTCACAATAAATAATTGCTTGTTTTATTTTAATTTTATCATCAGTAAAAAATGTTTTCTGTAATAAAAATAAGTAACTAATTTAAAAATAAAATGAAACCTTAGAGTAATGCCCTTGAAGATTAAGAAAAGGACAACCCAACAACAAAGGGGAGCGAGCACATGCCTCAAGTGCCCAATGTACTGGCACCCATGTCCATGGTGCTATAACAAGTTAAAAGTTATAGGAGTGAACAGATTTTCCTTTGAACCATGTATATATATTTTATTATGATAAAACATTTTTATTATATTAACATTATATATATATTTGAGACATAGTTTCAAAAGTGGCCAACTCCATTTTTTCTGGATCTGAAACAAAGGGATTTTAAAACTAATTTCAATTTTCATCTTCCTTTTATTTCTTCTTTCTGTTTTATGGCTAGTTTAGAAATTTATAACAATAATGGCTGAAAAGAGCAGAAAAATACAAAAGATCAGGTGCTTAGCTAATTTTTTTTTAAAGGATGAGCCCATTTAAATGGATAAGCCCATTCAAAAATGGGCTTATCCATTTTTGAAACTATATGCCTCACATATAAATAAACAAGAAAATACGTAAATAAAAAGAACACATATTTTATCTCAAAATATTATATACATACCCATTAAACCACCAAAATGTTACTTTAGATAAAAATGAAGCATATTTTTCAGGACAAT
>NW_019391706.1:0-1285 GCF_000671375.1 Centruroides sculpturatus
GTTAACTGACTGCGTTCTAGTCGGCAAATTCAAATGTCAGCTAGTGATGTGGCTCTACAATATTTGGCTATGTCTTGGTTACTTTAATATTATTTTTGTTAAATTTTTGCTTGTTTTAGCTGACAATACTGGCTCAACAATTAAAGGGAGGCCAGTATTTAAACAAGGCTTAATTTTCTAATTCTGAATGGTCGTTTGTTTTGTGAGCAATAAAATAATTTAAAAATAATTATTATTGATACAATAGTGACGATTATTATTTTTAAAAAAATTTGTTAGGCTTAACATCAATGAAAATTCAACGAGAAGTAGGTTAATAGCAATATACTGTACTAATAATGTATTTTTTCATACTTTTCAGTTATCCATTTTTTCAGTTATCCAACCAACTCCAGTCCCCAACTGAGTCGGATAATTGATGCTCTACTGTATATTTATGGCAAAGTTCCGTTTTAATTTACTTTATTAAAGAATGAAATATTTTGAAACTTAATGTTTACAAAACAGTCATTAGTCAAAGAACTCTAAGTATGTTTTTCAATGCTTTATAATCACATTGTCACATTATTAGCTCTGAACTATTTAGAAAAATTATAATTTTTACGTTATAGCATCAGAATCTTGTTTATGTTTCATTTAGCCAAGTTTAAATACGTGTGTAGGATTTTTAAAAGGGTGGAGTTTCGAAGAAAAAGCACAATACAGTAGAATGAGGACTCAATAAACGGGTACAAAATAAATGTAGTCTAAATTGTATACGACATATTGTTTAATTTAATTTTTTCTTATAAAATGGGAGGGGTTAAACCCCAAAAAACTGTCGTGTGCACAGCCTTGTAAGATGTCAAGGAAATTTAGACATTAGTAGGTCCTGTATTTTTTATATTAATTTATTCCTTTCGTTTTTACAACGATTGCATTCACTAAGTTTTTTCCCTCTATAACACCAGTTATATAGCCAATACAATTAGTTTCCTCCATTTCCAACAAGAGCTTGACTACAATAGAATTGGCTACTTACGTAGAGATAAGCAAACGAAAGCTTCGATTGAAAATTTCTCGCTACCAATCATTCGATTGATCAGGAATTAAGTGAATGAATTGAAAAATGCACATTTTTTACACATTTATATCAGTGTACCTAATTGAAACAAAAGAGCAAATTCACTGTTTATAATTAATAATTATATTTGTGTATTACCTACGTCAGATTATTTTAATATCATAATATATTTAATTAGAAAGTATTAATTAATTAATTTTTCTGTAAAACTAATAATTAGGG
>NW_019391707.1:0-1270 GCF_000671375.1 Centruroides sculpturatus
ATATATCCTTATCACAAATATTTGGATGTCCAAAAGTGCTAGAATTTGTTTTTTTTTTTTTTAATTTCACTAAAACACATCTCTCTGTTTACTAAGAATTAAGGTTTGTAAATTTACCAACTTGAATACTGGTTTACTGGTAATTTCAGCTGCAAGAGATTCATCAATTTTCTTTTTGAAAAAAGTAATTTTTAATGTAATTTTTATTTACAAGTTACCAGTAAATTAGAATTTTTTACTGGTAAAAATTTTGAAGGTATATTTGGTGACTTACCAGTAAACCGGTTTACCAGTATTACAATCCCTATTAATAATATACAATCAACAGTATAAATTATATTTCTAAGCAAATGGTCAATTAACTATTCTTGATGATTATACCTCAGACACAGTTTTTGTTACAAACCATCAAATGCTGTCTGACAGAAAGCACGGAGTTGGAAGAGAAGCTAACATTTAATATGAAGCAACAGGAATTTAAAGAATGCAGTCTCAGAATCCAAGTCACATTTACATTACAGTGACATTTGTACCAAAAGATCTAAAAATACTCAAAATCAAGAAAGCTAACCATAGAAAGCAGAAAAATGCAGATGTTAAGGTCTTTGAAAAAGGTAAACTCATTAGCTATTGCCTGTCTTTGAAACAAAACATCAAAATCTATCACAAAGTGTGACCAAGTCAAATATCAAATTTACCATCTATTCAATCATACATTCAATTATTTTCTTACTATTACTAAAATTTATATACAATTTTCAATACAAGCAACAGACACATAAGCCTAACTTGGATGGTTAGTAAATTATTTACATAATATTTTAATTTAAAGACATTAGAATGTGAAGAATCAGCAAATGTATGGATATGATTATATAAATGATTTTCTATTTTTATTATTTTAAAATGAATTTACAGTAAAAAATTTCAATTTTATCATTATATTGATCTCTCTCTAGTTCAATAATTGAACTGTAAATATTTGGTTTCAAAATTTTTATTTGTGGAAAGCAATTTGGTTTTATTTCTTCTAGTTCTAACTGAATATGCAGTCAATGTAAAAAATTTCTTACTGTTTCAAAGAAGCTATTCAAAAATCTATTGTATAAAATAAATAATACAAAATATATCCTTATCACAAATATTTGGATGTCCAAAAGTGCTAGAATTTGTTTTTTTTTTTTTTAATTTCACTAAAACACATCTCTCTGTTTACTAAGAATTAAGGTTTGTAAATTTACCAACTTGAATACTGGTTTACTGGTAATTT
>NW_019391708.1:0-1268 GCF_000671375.1 Centruroides sculpturatus
TCGATAATGTAAATAAGTTCTTTTATATCAACACCATTGGCCAAGTTTCAGCGAAAGTAATAGTAAAGGTTTTACAATTTTATTTAATTAATATTAAAACTAAAGCAAAATTCTATTAAATTATAGTAAATTGATTATAAATAATATTAATTAAAAAATAAATGAATAATTTAACGGCGTCGTTTCTTGAAATATTATTTAATTAAAAATACAAATAAGTAATAATTTTTACAAATCACATTACAATTACTTTATTCGATAAGAGGTAGAAACAAGTAATAACGTTTATAATAGTTGTATTTACATAAACTAATCAAACTTCAGGGTTTTCCATTATAAGAAGCCTCATTCTGTCTTAAGAAAATGTCTGTAATATTACTTTAAAAATATGGATTATACATAGCGTACAAAACTAAATTTTTTAAAATTAATATTTGATTTATCAGTATAAGTTTAATTATATTTAAAACGACCGAAATTGCATATGATAAAAAGTAAATAAATTTTAAGAAAATCAAAGTTTTATAAAAATATTTTGGTTTATTCGAATTTTATGATAAAAGTACTCGTATTTATTCTAAAATTAAAAGGAATGATGTAGGAAACATTATTTAAAAAATAAATAAAATAATGCTACTTATCATTGCTATTTTAAATTATGTAAACTATTTTTTTAAATAATTAATTAGATTATATTAATTTATATGCTACTTATTAAATAAATAATGTAAACTAATTTAAACCACTAAATGGTATGTAGCATTTCTTATAAAGTTTCCTACATCATTCTTTAATGTAAATAAATCAGTAAAAGTAAATTTATGTTAAAATTCCTTAGTATAAGTAAATTTTATATCTAATAATAATACTTCTGTGTTTGTTGTTAAGGTTTTCCTCATTATTCATCAGATAGCGGGTTCTAATTCTACTTCCGAAAAAGGTGTTTGCGTTTATCGATTTTAACGGCTTTTTAATTAATAATTGAAAGTAGGTTTTACCGTAATAATGAAAAACAGAAACTGCTACAATGATAAACTTTTATCATCTGAATTATAATATTTTGAAAATTATGTTCAAAGAGAACATTGCTATAAATAAAAGCTTATAAATTCAATCTCAATTATTGAAAATTTAAATTTATAATAGTATAAAAGTTACAATATAGGATAGGCTTATAGTCAAAACAATGAAAAAGAAGTGTTATAGGAAACGCAAACTACAATAGTTACTTTCCCGGCTATTAAGTTATAGGCCTATATAATAGAAGG
>NW_019391709.1:0-1270 GCF_000671375.1 Centruroides sculpturatus
GTTCAACTTTCCATAACAAAAAAGGAAAATATACTATTTAAACGTCTTAATTAATATAATTAATTTCCATCTACCATGAGAAAGTGTAAGAGGCTTAATAATTTAATATTTTTAACGTATAAAACAAGGATAAAATGTAGTAAACATGCATAAAACTGGGAAGTAATGTAAATAAATTGCAAAACTACTGCAAGATGTCAGTAAACTTTTCTTTATATAGTTCATCGAATTGATATTTTAATCGCTAAATATCAGAACGACCTTGAAAGCTTTTTTAAAACTTAGTTTCCTTTATTTAGATCGAAACAAAAACAGCATTTCTAGTCACCCCTCCGCGCTTCGCGACGCGTTACGTTATGTTTATTTGTATGTCGCGTCGCTATACTACGCGCCGCGCGAAATAAGTAACTTAAAAATACCGTTAATATAAACTGACGGAATAATTGTTAGCATTAAAAAGTCCTATTAATCTACGACTACTGTTTACATTTGTGGTACAGGCTTACTAAGTTTTCTATGGAATAATCACTCTATTCATTATTATTTTTTTATTTTCTATTCTATTCAATTGTTAATATTATTAAATGATTATTTCTATACGATTGCATGCGATATTTTTCCAACTGTATACCGAAATAAATGAATGTTGAACTCTTCAACTAAGACAATTAAGCAAGCGAAGCACTCCTCGAAGTTTATCTTCTTTTCGAACGAATTACTTCTTATTTTCTCAACTTCGTCCATCGAAGAAAAGAAATTTTCAGGAAACTCTACGTGAACTATAAAACAAATTATCCATAAAAGGAAACGTTATACTAGAAATTTCTATAATTTATCAATACGTCGTTCTTATTTTATGCAAATACCTAGTAAAATTGTGTATTTAAAGGTACTGTACTTAACATATTATTTTTTTCCCTATTTTTTTGGAGCATTACTTTTGTTTTAAACTCAATCGAAGAGGATAAGTTTTGATTGTTTATTTCTTTATTTTGTAGGACAATGATTCAACACGAGCGACAACTAAATTGCCTCTTTCGCAACTTCCTATCTTTAAGCATTTTCATCTCTCCCCATTTTAAAAATCAAGGACGAGGAGAATTTCTTAGAAAGATTTAATTGTAATAGAACATTGTTTATAAAATTTATAAAGTGTAAGCTTTGTTTTAATTAAAAAAAAAAACACAATTTTTTTAATAATAAATTATGAGTGATAAAGAATGAAAACAAAGAGAGTTAAACACTTTACTAGTCTTTACATTCTCTGTGA
>NW_019391710.1:0-1278 GCF_000671375.1 Centruroides sculpturatus
GCGATATCGCCCCCGTTGAGAAACACTGGTTTCAATGGTTGATTACTCGTGTATCGCCGAAACCTTATCGACGACCTCGCAGACATTCCAACTCGCGCTTAATTTACGCCATCCATAAACCCCGTGAACAAGCTTCGCCATCCCATCACCGATAAGAGGGGTTTACAATTCCTTTCTCTACCCCCCAGTTCTGACATATACATTTATCCATGCCAAGTTTCCTTTCTTAATCTTCATGAAATAGATACCCACACACACATGCACATATCCGTAAATTCAACAATTTAAAATGGATCCTTTTACGTTTTATTTAAAGGAAAAGTAATTATGTAATTTATACAATAAATTCACCATCACATTTCAATTTTATACCTCTAAGTATGTGAGACGCCCGACGCTGTGAGTTTTTATAAAATCATGGTAAACACTGGTTGACATGTAAATATCTGGTTCTTTAGTATTATTGCCGCCTCGAGCCAAAATGCCAATAAGCATTTGCCTTTTTAACACATCTGTGAGGATCAGTGGTGAGCCAGAATCTCCCTTTAATAAAAATAAAACTTTCATAAATAACAGGGTAATATTAACTATAACCATAATGTGAAAAGTAGTAACTGCTTTACTTCCATGGCTTTTACTGTAGCTGACATTGATATAATTTCTTTGTAAGTTAAATTGATGTCAAATTTACGAGCCACGTATTTTGGATCCACTAACTTTACTTTCGCTACTTGAAGAACGTCTGTGTCATCATCTTCTCCTAAATTACATAAAATATCATTCATATTATTTTTATTATTACACGAAACTTTATATAATACAGAAAAATGACACTTACTGAAACCAATTTTTCCCCAACCAACAAACGTGGCGTAGCCTTTAGTAAATTTTAAGTTTTTTCCAACTAAAGCAATCGGAGGTATATCGTTAATACGGAATCTAAGAATCAGAAGCGCAATATCATCGTGATAAGTTTCTGGATCATAACGAGGGTGTATAAGCCTTCTCCCAAATAGCACTTCTTTACCCATGTTTTTGTTAACGTTTCCTATTCTTCCGCAATAATCTTTAAGTTCAGAGCTGAAACAAAATAAAATTTAAATAAATAGTCATTAGATGAAACAACAGAATAAAGCAATACATTATTACATTTCTTATCATGTATACATTTAATACATTATTATATGTATACTAGCAGGTGGGCCTGGCGTTGCTCGGGCAAAAGTAACGACAACTAAGATAAAGATTATTACGTTACAGTCAACCTTACCCGTTTTC
>NW_019391711.1:0-1267 GCF_000671375.1 Centruroides sculpturatus
CCCTAATCACCTTGAACACCTAAACACCAGAATATCAGCATCCCTAATTACCTGACACCTGACATACATGAACATCAGAATCCTTAATCACCTGAACACCTGAATATAACAACTTTGAATCATTAGAACACTTAATGAACACCAGAGCCTTGAACATTTATACGTATATACAAGCATATAATATGCCAATAATATCAATAAAGTTTATTCTTTAAATATTTTAAAATAAAATTAGTAAACTTTACTATAAACTATATTCGAAGTTATAGAACAAATATATTATTTTTATAAATCTACATTAAATTATAATACAATTATCTTTTAAGTAAAGCTTTATATGAAAATTATACATGATACGTATAAAATTACATAAACAAATTTAGTAAGAAATCGCATACGATGCAAAAATATGATACCATGTTGTCATTTAAAATAAAATTTCTTAAATTTAATATGAATATATAAAAGTTTAAAAATATATTTATACTTTTTTAAATGTAAAGTTTGGTTTCAAATTGAAAAATTTCATCTTCAGTTAGTCAATACCAAGCAGATGTAACATTATAGATTTTAGCTTAAAGTACGTTTCCATGACGAAAGATTCTTGAAAAAATACTTTAACTAACTGGTAAAAATGTCAGTAATTGGGTTAAAAAAACAATACAACTTGATATAGTAAGACTGATCCAATTTAAAATGTTTCTACACATTAACTTATAGATTCTATTGAAAATTCTAAGAACACTGTATACTTAGATATATTAAGATATTTACAATAATATCAGACGTAGAAACTAAAAATTTTACTATTGAATTACTTGATAGTTGTTTTTTATATTAAAATATATTATAATTGCATAAAGTGGGAGAATATTAAATTACACGAATTGCAAAGTTTCAATTTTAGATTTTTACATAAAAGTTATATAGAAAATTGTATATGTGTGTATAAAAAACTGTGGTAAATTTTCTATATATATTATATTTTGTCTTATAATCTGCAAAGGTAGAAGAAAGTATATATTTAAAAAATAGTAGTAATAAAAAAATCAATTTTTGTAAAATCTGTTTCGTATCGATCGTTTGCAATTGGGTAAATTTTTTAAATGACTTATTTTTTTGTTTGTTACTTAAGTACTTTAAAAAATTGACAGATAAATATAAAACTTTGAGTTAAAATGTTTTATTTAACACATCAATACACCTGAACACCAGAACATCTAAACACAAAAGCACATAAACACCATAACTCCTAATAGCATGAACC
>NW_019391712.1:0-1267 GCF_000671375.1 Centruroides sculpturatus
TAAAATTCAACAAGAATTGCAAATTTACCTCTAAAAGGAAAGGGATTAATATATCGATAACATTGAGTATATTTTTGGATAAAAATACTAAAACACGTATCTAAAAATATAAAATTTTAATAATTTATAAATATAAAAATAATAATACGTCGTTTTAAGTATTTATAGAGTAAAATATATGCGTGCTTATACACAACCACTCCTATAAATGCCCATTATTTACGAAATTGGATGGATTTAGAAGTTAAATAAGTATTGGGTTATTTAAATGGGCATAAATTCCGTCGTATTTCTTAATCACGTCGAAATTTTCTTAAAATTTTGCATAAAATATAACGAAAGTTATAAAAATTTTAATAATGCATTTTAATAAAAAACATAACCAATCTTCACTAAATATTTATAAAGTAAAATGTAGAAATAGTAAATATATAACAATTCATATGAATAATTCTGCATTATTTTTATATAAAAATTGATTTTTAGACAATAATTAATATATAAAACTACTTAAAGTAAGTAAATAAATGGAAATTCATTTACCTTAATGTTAATTTTAATAATGTAAAAACAGGAAAAGAACAATATTATGTTATTTTTAAATATTTAAAAGGCTCATACGATAAAGTTTCTTACATTAAAACATATTTTAAATATTAATGAAATTGTAATTAAGCTAAGAGACAATTCAACATACGGTATTTAGATTCTAAAACATGTAAAATTTTGCTTAAAAATTAAATAAAATTAAATAAAAACACTTAAAAATTAAGCAATGTAACATAATCAAACAATAATGAATTATTTTACACATTTATAACTCAAATTGTGCATTTTACAGACGCAACAGTTTGCATGTAGAATATTTAAAGCCAATTAAATTAATGAAAATACAAATTTAGGGCATAAATTAATTAAAAGCGTATTTATGCACTGACAAACCAACGTTTTTCTTAAAAATTTTAAAACAAATCTAACGTGAGAAGAATTATTAATTAAAAAGAGCATATGTAACTTTCATTAAAAAATCAATCTTATGAAAGCAAAATCGAGTAAACATATCATGTAAGAGGCATTAAAATTTTAAAATATATAAAATTTTATATAAAAATTGTAAGAAAATTTAGAAAATAAGCCAAAATGTAAACTTTTACATGCCACAGTTTTGATATGCAATTTTCAAAGCCAATTAAATTAATGAAAATATAAATTTCGAGCAAAAATTAATTACAAAATACATTTAAGCATTGACAAACCGATGTTTTTC
>NW_019391713.1:0-1267 GCF_000671375.1 Centruroides sculpturatus
AATAGAATGATAAAATGTATTTTTAATATTTTTTACATGTTTGTATTGTATAAATAAAACTTAATATATTTTAGCAAACTAATTGAAATATGAATATACAATAAAGAAAATCTTGGTATATAGCTAAACATATAATGAAAACACATTAATTTCAGCTAGAAAAACTAATTTTTTAATAAAAATGATCCTGATTCAAATCCAAAATTAATAATTTTTTCAATAAATTGAAAGGAAGAAAATTCAAGAAATTGCTTTGTTTCATAAATTTTAATTTTTTTCTGTAAAAAATATTTCTAGACCTAGAACTGTAACAATTTTAAAATTACCTACTAAATTGCATTATTTTTCTTATATCAGTGGTGATATAAGAAAAATAATCTATTTTCTTCCATTGTTGTTTAAAAGAGATAAATGAGGAGGTACTGGAGAAAGATTAAAGTTGATAATGTAGGAGAGGAAACAAGACGATTAGGGTTAAATGTGGAATTTGTAAAGATTAGAAAAAAGGCTATTTATCTTTTGTGCTGACCTTTCAAAAGAATTCAATTGAATCTAGAAGATAATATAAATTCTATATATATGTATTAAATAAAGTTTAAATTCTTTTGATAAGACTTATATTATTTATTTAACTGTCTACACTGTAGACTCTACACTGTAAAAATCATATTTATAATTTTATTGAGTAAGTTTCAGTATTAATTTCTAGAATTAAGAGAGGAAACTATTTTGTAAAAAAATTTAAATATGAGATTTAAAATATAAATTTTAGTTTTAAAGACTTGCATGATATAATTAAACATGTTGATTTATAAATTATTCTTTTCTCTTGTATTATTTTTTCAACAAATAAGATTCCAGCTTGAAAGGGTTGAAAGTAATTTGTAATATTGTTACTTTGTCTTTGCAACATGCTTTTATTATAGCTAACATTAATTATGTATTAAAAAGAATTAAAGCTGCTATTTAATTCTTTACATACTTTAGAAATTTACTATGAAATTTAGAAATCTGTGAACATTTTTTTTTTACCTAAATAAACAAGAGTTAGTCAGTTATAGTAAGAGATACACAACTTATGACAGTAGACCATCTGATATAAAGTATACTAATGTATACATTTTGATCTTGTAGATTGTGTCACATAATTTATCTTTTGACAATTATATTGTTTGAATAAATGCAATTGATAAAATAATTGCAAATGCATCTATAAAAAAAGTTAGGAATTAAAATAGAATGATAAAATGTATTTTTAATATTTTTT
>NW_019391714.1:0-856 GCF_000671375.1 Centruroides sculpturatus
TTATACGGGGGTTACTTGTATATATAATATATATATATACAGTAGAGCATCGATTATCCGACCCCCGATTAACCGTCACATCGGTTAACAGACCGTTCTAGTCGGCAGATTTCAAATGTCCGCTAGTGATGTGGCGCTACAATATTTGGCTATGTCTAGGCTACTTTGATATTATTTTTGTTAAAATTTTTGCATGTTTTAGCTGGCAACATGGCTTGACCATGAAAGGAAGGCCAGTATTTAACGATACCTAATTTTCTAATTATGATTGATTGTTTGTTTTGTGAGCAATAAAATAATTTAAAAATAATTTTTAACGATAGAATAGCTACGATTATTATTAAAAAAAAATTGTTAGGCTTAACATCGAGAAAATTCAACGCGAAGTAGGTTAATAGCGATATACTAACATACTATACTAATAATGTATTTTTTTCATTATTTTCGGTTATCCGATTTTTTCAGTTATCTGACCAACCCGAGTCCCCAATTGAGTCGGATAATCGATGCTCTACTGTATATAATTTTCACGTTTTCANGTTTCAATGTTGCCAGATCGCGACGCTTCTGCTTCTGATGTTGCCGAATGTTTTTCCCTTATTCCATACTTGCTTTATTCTTCATAAGTGCTTAGCACCATATAAGGAAATTTATACAGACCTTTTAACTAGAAGCAAGCAATCTAAAATTACATACATTTTGCAAAATGTAAAGCATGGATCTGGAGATAATGCAGAAAAATGCTCAGAGGATAAGGATAACTTGCCAAAAAAACGCTCTCGGTTAATTAATAGTGTTTTTAGTGATGACGAAGAAAACATTGTTTAATTTATATTAATATGTATCACTTAATAAA
>NW_019391714.1:1599-3765 GCF_000671375.1 Centruroides sculpturatus
CCCCGCGGGGGAGAGAGACAGGATTAAGGCTTACTCTGAAAAACTTGGTTTCTATTATACTATTTTAGATGCGGGTTTTTGCGTTTTTGATTGCATTTTAATAGGATACGTCAACAGAATGTACACTAAGAAGAGATTTTTCGATATTCCCCCCGCGGGGGAGAGAGACAGGATTAAGGCTTACTCTGAAAAACTTGGTTTCTATTATACTATTTTAGATGCGGGTTTTTGCGTTTTTGATTGCATTTTAATAGGATACGTCAACAGAATGTACACTAAGAAGGGATTTTTCGAAAAATTTTTCCCCACTGGGGAAGTTTTATATATTTATAATAGATACATTTTGAGCCACAATAAGGCGTGGCGGGGTCTGCTAGTTTATATTATAAAATCATATCTTCTAGACACCAATATCAATAAATTAAACAAACTTCTCTGTGTCAGTTGTCCGTACTAGCTAGATCCAGACACCAACACACTAACAGGTGTGCGTATAAATCATTAATAATGTCATATTTCTCACCCCCTCAAATTTGGTATAAAGAGGGCTCACGGTCAGTTATCGGGGTGGCCTTCAAGATATCGGGAAACGACGGATCAACTGCCTTTAAACACCGACCGCCGACGACGGACGACTAAGCAAGATTCTACTATCTACAACTTAGTAAGTAGAACTTTCTTTTTTCTCTCAAGTGGACTAGGGCTAATTAAGAAATAAATATTAATGAGGATCAGAGAATCTCCTCTATCGGAAATACGGAAATACGCGAGACACAATCCAGCTAACTACCTATTGGAGCTTCGGTTTGAAATTATTATTATTATTTATCTTATTATTTGTATCCTTTTGTATAGCGTTTACTAATTAAATTTATATAATATCTTAAACATGTGTGTTTACTCGTACTCGGCCAACACCTCATCGACTTATCCGCGACCTCCCATTCGATTTTCGCCCTCCTAAATTGCCATTCACTGACCCTGTGAGCGGGACTTACCTTCCCGTCGTCGGAAAACGGTTTAAGCTTTGATGCTTAAACCCCGATTCTCACATTACATTTACCTAATTACTGCAATAGCCACTTACCACTCAGAGTTTTTCTTTTCTGAACGTTGTTTATGTAGCGAGAGTGTAGCTAAAATGACGTCACGAGCAGCTATCGCTACACGTCGCTGCACTATAGTTTAAAAACACTTTCCACTCGAGCTAAACACGGATGCCGTAATGGTTCCTTTAATTCAAGTTACAGCTGAAAATAATGTTTTAGTTAAAGAACTACAATATTTAAATACATATAAAAATTGAGCATTTCTCTTTCCGAAAATGTCAGCAAATTAAAGAGGTAGGGGAGAGATAATTATATTTAAAATTGAAATAACGTGATTTTCGGTGGCAACCGAAAGTTCGTATACAGTTAATCTGGGCCTCCTGCTCGCAAGTTTTGCATATCTGGTCTCGACTTTTATCTATCTAACTCCGTTCTCCGGATTAAACAGTTGGAATTTATAGGTCTACACTTTTTTTACAAATCGAATTGAAAAATTACATAATACGAGGCTATCGGCGAATAATTTAAAAAATTTTTAAAATATGTTAGATTGGTCACTCGGTGTGACAAACCCTTACGTAAGATATCCTTTGTAGTTATATAAATCATATACAGTACTACAATATAAATAATTAGAAGTACAGAATAACCTAATAATCTTAATGTTTGTTCTTATTTTTTTGCCCGGGCAACGCAGGGCTTACCTGCTAGTCTTGTAATATAATCGAGATGGGTTGATAATAATAATAACGATAATAATAAGCGCAGAGCCCAAACGGTTGGGCTTTGCGCTTTTTCGAAATCCCCCCGGGGGAGAGAGAGACAGGATTAAGGTTTCGACAATGGAAGTGTTAAGTAACAATGGCAGTGAGTAAAATTTCAACAAGACTGCAGTGTGCAAGAATGCATTAATGTATTTTAAGTGACATTCACGTGCTTCTGTGAGGATATATATAAGGGACATATTATTATAAAGTGTTACATAGTTCACGTTTACAAATAGCATTTTTACTTTTCCGGCTACCATATTATCAGAAATTTGTTAAAATAAGCGCTACGGCAAGAAAACTCAATATATTATAAATGTTTTTTCAATATCTTTCAATACATACATTTA
>NW_019391715.1:0-1266 GCF_000671375.1 Centruroides sculpturatus
AAAAAATATATATATTAAACTATAATAGATTTCGAAGTAAAGTTTGGAAAATATTTAGAAACACTTTAAAATAAATAATAAAATTTAAGGCATCATTTTTTCATTTAATGTAAATTGATATAACTCTCAAAATATTATCATAGTAAATATATCTAATCAAAGAAATTAAAACAGGAGGAAAGAGTAAGTTGGTTTTCAGATGGAACCGAACTCAGGTGTTTTTAATTTGTCAAAGATAGAATAAATATAATTAAGAAATTTCCAAAAGATGCATTCTCATCGTAATCTAATACAAACTTCCTTTTCTCTTGATTTGTTTATTCAAACAGGTACGTGTTTGGTATATAAGAAGGTTATTCATTGAATATTATTTGCTTATTAGCAAGAATAATTAATCAGTTATTACATGACTCGGCTTTTGTATTCAATAAACTTAATAAATTATTTCAATTAGCTAGAACTGAAAACAAACTTAGAAGTCTTTAATGAACAATTTTCATGCCACATTGTGAACTCATTGCAAAGTTCTTGCAAAGATAACTCCTGCATCATAAATTTTTGAAAAAAGTTCTTTAAATGAAGTCATGTAACTGTTGCATTCTTTGAAGTATTCATGAATACTTGCACAGAGTAAACAAAAAAGAATGTCTAAAACAATCTTATCAATGTTAATGAATTATTTCATCAAGGTCTCTTCAAATAAAGGATACTTTGTTATAATGAAAATTAAAATATGAAAGAAATGTCATGGTTCGCTTTCAAATTAAGGTTAAACTAAACAATAGAAATGTTTTTTATATTATATATTAATTGAAGAATATCGTTTTCTTATAATAATAATTGTAGAATGAATACTAAACGAAAAAATAACACACCAATACTGGGCATTATAGAGATTATTGCTCCGAATGTTTTATATAATAAATGGTCTTTATCTTGTGCCATTTGCCTCGTATGACGAATTCCTTACTTTAAAGAAAATCGTACAAAGAGTGACCAAATCTTATATTATATAGAAAATGATGTGGAGCCGAATTACAACAACTGGACTATCTTTTAAAGTACAGAGAAATATGAAACATATTATAAAACCTTAAGCATTATGACTAAGATCGTTAATGATGGTAATAATTAAATTCATTATTAATTTATAGGAAGAAAAAATTGTTAAGTAGAGTAGAACTTGAGGGAATGTGGGGACCCAGGACTAATATTATAATCCATTCGGTTATTTCATTTGATAATATATTAGAGCATTCTTATTAT
>NW_019391716.1:0-1506 GCF_000671375.1 Centruroides sculpturatus
TTAAAACAATCCACTTATTCAAATAGCTCCCTACGAGTGACTAATGGATGGAATCAGAGACGGTCCTGGTAGGTGCATGCACGCGGTCTGCCAAATCCCGATACCGGTCAATGTCAAATGCCTCTTTTGTCGCATCACTAGTATACCTCAAAGGACGCGACAGGGTTTTTGTACATTTTAAACGTTTCTCACCATAGCTGTAAAAATCTAAATATGTTAAACTTAATAGTCATTTGTTTTCTAACTAATTCGTTTTAGGACCAAGTGTCCACGGAAATTTCCAAAATTTACAACTTTTCGGTCACTCTCGTTGAACTGGAAAAATTTCTGTCTTTATTACATCTAATATTTCGAAGAAATCAGACCCACTGTACTCGGCTAGAGATGGTTCGGTTAAGCTTTTATTTAAGTAAAATTTCGGCTCTTTCATCAGGGTTTTGTTTATGTCCCCAATTCCCTAATCGCTTAATTATTTAACTACTTCTTAAGTAGAAGTAAGTCGAAACCAGTTAGTTTGTACTCGAATATTTGTAGTCTCGGGAAAAAGTGGAAAGACAAATTTTTATGACAAACGGATACATAAATCGTAAATTTAAGGAAAATAAATTCTAGAGCTTTTTCTGTACCTCGTTCATCTCTCTCATTCATTAAATTTAGTTGTAAATGACGCTGTCGAAGTAACGGTTAATTTTTTAACATTACACAAGAATTGTACATTCCCTTAAAGATGGGATATACGAAATCGTAATATCACTGGTTTAACATTGAAATCTGTGAGTAATATAAAATCGGAGCGGAATAAAAATATCAAATATTTTAATGGATTTTTTAAACTCCTGTCAACTATACAGAACTATCATAAAAACGTACCAGTAAATTCTTATCTGTTGGGTTAACTTATAAATTTACTCGCGATTCGCGTAATCGGGCGAGGGCGACTAACAGCCCAGAACCGGTCCTGGATAGAATTGGATGCGGTATACGTGTAGCATCCACCCGAAGTCCTAGGCTTCCACCTGCTAAACCGGGTGAGGTTGGTGCTTTGTAAAGCGTATGCGCGAATCTGGCTTTTTGTCTTATCTTATCTGATTCTACTCCCTTTGTTCATATGGAGACTATAGCCTGATACGCTTTTTCTCCGAGAGACGAGTTATTGATCGCTATGCGACCGAAGAGCCGGCCGTATCTAACGGCTTATACGCACGCGCGGGAAATAATGCCTTCCGGGAGGACTTTTAAGGGGAACTGGCCTCCTATTCAGTCGTTATTGGCAAGGAGAAAACCCGGAAAACTCCTTGCAGCCAGCCTGTCCGATCGCGGCGCGAACCCACGACCGAACTTCCCAGTGTTTAGGGTCTGGTCACCGCTATGAGCGGCTACGGAGATCTGGCTTTTTGGATGCTGACAATACAGCACTTCCACTCCGCCACTAATATTCGAATATACAATAGCAATCTTATCTTTTTTTTTTTTTCACGTGTAGTGTAGAAATTTGTAATAAGATAC
>NW_019391717.1:0-1604 GCF_000671375.1 Centruroides sculpturatus
GAACATAAAATTCGAATATTGGTTCGATTATAGAACGATTGTAAACGTTCCAGAAACGTTGAAAATAGTTCGTTTGACTTTACGTGAACAGGAGACGTCCAAAAATAGAATCGCGACCAGGTCTCTTATTAGTCTGCAAACGGGGGACCTAATTCTTGCATTCTGTGAAAACGGGTAAGATTGGCTATAATGTAATTATCTTAATCTTCACTATCGATACTTTTTAAAAACCCAGCGAAGCGGGTCCTTGCAGCTAGTATATATATAAAAATGGACGTGTATGTCCCTATATTTCCCTTTTCAGCCAAAACTACACATCGCACGTGAATGCTGTTTGTATGTAGTTGTAGCCCCAAGTCTCCATTCGTGCAAAGGGGTGGTTGCGTCTCGATAGCTATAAGGGTGCGGGAGATATGAGGCTGAAAGTGGTTGAAAGTGGCTTTCTATTTCGAGTGTTTTGTTCGAATTTGTTCGAATTAAATTCGAACATAAAATTCGAATATTGGTTCGATTATAGAACGATTGTAAACGTTCCAGAAACTTTGAAAATAGTTCGTTTGTCTAAACGTAAAAATTTTCTAATTAGTCTGGAAACGGAGACCTAATTCTTGCATTCTGTGAAAATGGGTAAGATTAGCTATAATGTAATTATCTTAATCTTCACTATCGTTACTTTTTGCCCAGCGAAGCGGGTCCTTGCAGCTAGTTGCTTAATAAAAATAATTTCCACTGTTAAACAGTTAAATGTTTAAAAGTGTCTGATTTTAACAAGAAATTTTTTCTGTAAATTCTAATTTATGTCGTTGGAAACAAATTGCGTATCATCTTATCACTTTCCTTGTAAATCTAACCCGAAGCAGGAAAATTATTGGAGTAGAAGATTTGTGTTTGAAAGTTTACAGCAAGTTCTTTTCGAAAAGTGTCTATCACATCGAATAATCTGTCGCATGTAAACATCAATATTACTTAATATAACAACCATAGAGCTTAATGCCGCAATAGTCGTAATTCAGAATGGTGAAACTTATTTTTAATAATGTATAGTTAGGAAATGTTCTATCGCATTTCTGCAAAATTGAGTATTAAAAACAAACTTTTTAAACGCATTATACTTTTTAAACGTTTATTATACAGTAGAGCGTCGTTTATCCGAAAGTCGGTTATCCGAAAGAATTGCAGTCAACCTAAAGTATAATTTTTATTTGTTTTTATATTTTTCAATGTATTTATTTCGTTTGTAAAACATGAAGAAATCATTTTTAACGATACAATAGCCACGATTATTATTTTAAAAAGTTTACGTTAGGCTTAACATCGAAGAAAATTCAACGCAAAGCGACACGCAACGGAAGAAAATGTCAAAGCAGGAGAGGTTATACTTTTTCGCACATAATCGGTTATCCGAAAAATAAGTAATCCGAACAACCCATGTCTCCAATTGATTCGGATAAACGACCCTCTACTGTATTTATAAAATTCAAAGAATTGCATCAGTAAAACTACCTTCAAAAGAATTTCTTTATGCACGCAGAAGAACCCTCCAATCGACAGACACAAAGATACTTTTCCGAATCTTTTCATGAAATTCAATATCTAAAGAAAAA
>NW_019391718.1:0-1274 GCF_000671375.1 Centruroides sculpturatus
GTTCTAACCTTTTCTAATAAAGTTCCTTTTTGTTACTGTTCGTGTTTGCCTGCTTAATGTTAGATCTAAACATCAGTAGGATTGAATGACAAAGCCTTTTTGTACGAATTATTTCAGGTTTTTCGTTACCATCGCGATCAAATTTGCTCAGTGATTGTATATTAAAACCTTGAAACTATCTTAAAATTTTTAACCTTCTATCCCTATATATTTTCTAGATGTTAATTGAAAACGAATGGACAGATGAACGGACTAAGCATTAATTTAATTCCATTACTTTTCTTTAATAAATAATTAAAATACATAGTTAAATATTTACTCAATAATTTAAGTTTTATCTTAATAATTTTTGACTGTTATTTTTTAAAAAATAAAAGTGCTAATTGATTTTACTTTCAAAAACTATCAGTATGCGTTATCTAATAAAAATAAAATAAGGCAAGTGATAAAATGAAACTAGTTATTTTTTTTTTTTAATTTTATTGTAAATAGAAAACTTTATTTTATGAATTTGCGATGTTTTTAAACGAATATTTTTTCTAAAAAATGAAGAAAACAAGTTAAAGCTTTTAAAAGAAAAAAAATAGATAAAATTTCTACAAAAATCTAGAATCGTAATTATTAAATATTGTGTCAAACTTTTCTGTATAATGTTAAGAAGTGTCGACTTCTTCCTGTCTCAGAAGTCAAGTTTTTTCCTTACAAAAAGGACAGATTTCTTGGAAAGATGACGAATTCAAGACTTAAATGCTTTAAACATTATAGTGTTATATTCAATGCAATTTTTATGAATAAATTCACTTTTAAGTTTTTCATTTAAGAAATAAAATTTTAATATTAGATAAGTATGACTCGAATCGTGTTAATCTATTTAATATAAGCTAATTGAAATCCTAGTTATAAAATGTATTTAATTATGATATTGGTGAACTGGAGAATATATTTCTGATTTTGTCAAACAGGAAATCAAATACAAGACATCTCTGGGGTGAATTAAAGTGAAAAATTTGACATATTTTATTTTTACGTCTATCTCCGAGATATGTTACATTTGAAAAGTGACATGGACCTACACTGATAAGTGACAGGGGAAATATAAAAGACGATTACAGTTATATATAGGCAAACATTTTTCCGTTGTGAGTAATAATTATGACATCTTATTAGTTATTATTATTGCTAGAGTATAATATCACTTGTTATTTTAACAAAAAACAGAACGTGTTCCACGATTAATTACCGTCTAATTATTGTTATCATTTATGTCATTAATG
>NW_019391719.1:0-1266 GCF_000671375.1 Centruroides sculpturatus
ATATTAATCATGACCTTTTAATATTACAGCGAATAAAAGAAAATAAACGAAGTCACCACTATGAAAGGATTATTCTTTATTTTCATTTCATCTCTCGTGTTTACAATGATATGGGGTGACCATGACGATGATCACGACCATGATTTTATAGAATATATAGAAGAGTACTGCGGTAAGATAGTGTTTTACTGTTTTGCGTACACACGCACACACAACTGTTACATCACTATCAGTCTTTTTATATGTGCTGTCCATACACACACTAACACATTTATGGTCTACGATTTTCTTCACCCTTTTTCATGCTTAATAACTCGTGTGTCTTTTTTGAAAAACTCCTCAAATTTTTCAGGGAGGTTCCTTTAAGGGAGATTTATCCTGTTAAACTTTAGCAGTTTAGTATTTAGAGAGGGATCGAAATTGATATATATTTATTATACTTTAACTGTTTTCAGGTGTTAAGTGGATTGTATTCCTTTTTCTCTTCTCTAATTCAATTGACCGGAGTTCTACGAAATAAGCGATGCTCTGCTAAAACTTATGTAAGTTATACGTTGAAGAATGAAACAAATAATTGAAAGTTCTCACATCGGTAAATTTCTTGGCGATCTTTTGATTAACTTTTGACTGCAGAAACACAAAAGTCTTAATACTCTAGTGTCTGACAAACAACGAGTTGTAACAAATGAATAACCGATGCTTTCTCTTTGAAATTTGACGATATAAAGTAATAAGTTTACTGTCAGTAGTGTTATGTGTTCTGAGGAACTGACGACAAGTTCTTGTGTCGTAGACGGATAGGCGACGAATTATAGACGAAGTGGCGACTTTTACTCTTGGAGGAACTGACCACGACCGCCTGAGTCAGCTTATCTTTGTCATATTTAAACGGCAGAATACGGCCAGAAGGTCAGAAAGTCGCGAGAAAACACGAAAGACAAGACGCTTTCAGCTAGAAAACTTGACAATTATCTCTGTAGACAATATAATATACTGTACATAGCACTGAAATGTAAACATACATTGAAGAGTTTTTCACTTTATAGTATTTTAATTTAATATTCTAATACTAGGGTTACACTATTTCACTTTATCTACACGTAAACAACAAACAATAATTTAGATATTTTCGCAGTTATTGATGTATTGTAATAGTTTATAAAACATATTTTAAGATATTTAATACATTAAATGAGTAATTCAATTGCCCCAAAACAGACATTGTAAAACGATTATGTTTATACTGTATATAAAATAAAACGTTGT
>NW_019391720.1:0-1281 GCF_000671375.1 Centruroides sculpturatus
CCACAGATTAATCTCTCGTTCATAGGAACACACATTATAACTTGGTCAAGATCTGTTCAAAAGTCTGTCTTTTCTTCTTCTCCACTACCTGGCTGAGGAGCATACACGCACCAATCGTAATGAAAATTCCACCAACGTCCAACTTAACGCTAATAATTCTATCACACCTTCGTATAACCTCACAAACTGTCTTTTAGAATTTTATCAATTACGATACCAACTCTAATCCTTCCTCCCTTATTCGCTCCACTCACAAACAGCTTGTACCCTTCACCAAGTTCTATAGCTTTATTTCCTTTTCATCTTGTCTCGTGCAGGCACAAAATGTTCACTCTCCTTCTTTACATGAGATCAACAACTCTACTCTTTCCATTCAATGTTCGCTGTTTAAAGTACCTATTCTTATACTTGTTTTCTTCCTCTTCTCTTTCTGGACTAACTTCTTTATCCGAACCCGTCCTTGGTTCGGTATCCCCAGTTCATTTGACATAGTTTTCGGGCGACATGACTGCGCATCGCTTCGGAAGATGTCCTAACACAGTTATAACTTACTTGTAGTCTAGCAGACATTCCATATTTAGATTCCCAACGTCTTTTCTTAATCTCGAGAACGGAGTTAGATAGATGAAAAACGAGATCAGATATGAAAATCGTAGGGACTGGAGGTCCATTTAACTACAAATTAACTACAACTCAATTAATTTACTACAAATTAACTACAAATCAACTTTCAATACAAACCAAAAGTCGTGTTATTTCCACAAACTTTCCCCCTGAAAGGTGTTAGATAGATAACCGGCACGATTCCATTATTAAAGAAAACGTATAATGTACAGGGGGAAGCCACTGCTAATTTCAGGTGGATAGCATATGTTTTAAATAAATTAAAAATATGATTAAAAATTGCAGCCCGGAATTGTGACGATGTCACAATAAATAATTGTTCGTTTAATTTAAACCTTTTTTTAAAGGCGTTCTATTAAACAATGTGCAGTGGTAATAAATATGAAATAATGAGTGAGCTCACACGGATCTTCTTCGGATTTATTTAACACTGTTTAATAACAAATTATAAAGTGTGTGCTGCAAGTCAGTGGCGCACATAGAGGTGGCCAAAAGGCCCTGGCACCCTCCAAAGAAAAAGGAAAACAAACAGTAGAAAATTTTCAAAAATTTTCTTTTGTTAATTAAAATTCATTTTTTATTTATATTGTATCGTGCCTTCTATTTCTATACTACTTATAAATTAGCAGTCACATAAGGTGGGAATTTTATTGAATT
>NW_019391721.1:0-1272 GCF_000671375.1 Centruroides sculpturatus
TAGATATAGAAAAATCTTAAATATATAACTTACCAATGTAAGTCATTAGGTAACGTACTATCGGCTGCACCACCAAAAACATACAAATGACGATCAAATGCTACCATTGTATGACCATATCTTCTTGTAGGAGGTGGAGGGGCACCTCTTAATATGTGTTCTGTTGAAATCCTACACCAACTGTTTAAATGAAATTAAATGTAAAACATTTTATTATTTATTTTAATCTTGATTTGCTGTGAATAATATAAATCTCAGTTAGTACATAAATTAATCACAAAAAGTGTTTATAATTCAAATGGTAAATGCAATATAAGGTTATGTGGTTTGTATTTTTACAGCATGATTGCTTGACATATAGCACAGCAAAAAATGAAAAATGTGCATTTTAACAGAGATTTTAGAATACAGTGGGTGATCGATTAACGAACATAATCCGTTCCAAGACTTTGTTCGCTATCCGAATTGTTCGTTAACCGATCACCCACTGACTGGGCTAACAATAAACATGACATCACAAAATTGTTGACTTTCTAACAGTCTTCCAAAATCTTCATGTAATGTACATTTTGGGTAACAAGAAAACTGAAATCTGTACATTTCTCCACTGCGTACATTATTATCTACTGTACCTCCAAATATATACATTCCATCTCCAATAACTGCAGCAGCATGAAAGAGTCTACCTGAAGGTATCTAAAACAATAATATATCTATCACATTTGCAAAAAAGTAAAACATTATAAATACAATATTAAATAGTAATAAGTCAACCAATCATCATAAAAAAATGTGGTAAAATTTTCTGCTGTTAAAATTTTTTATATTATTATTTTTATTTGGCAATAATAACAATAATAATAATGGTGAGAATATTTTTAATAAAGCATAAAACCATCCAAATAAACAAAGATCAAACAAAAGAAAATTCTAATTAAAATGCCTCAATGTCCTTGACTTACTAAAATATAAATTTTCATCTATAAGTACGTATTTTCTAATATCAGGACCTATTATACTGGCTTTACAGATAATGCTACAGAGTTTCACAGAAAACAATTTTTGTTTTATTTAATATACCTGGACACATACATAATATTGCGTTTCAGACTCTTTCGTCCCTCTTCAGCAGGTATTTTTGTAGTACATTCTACATAAATTAAAACAATAAAATAATTTTAAAATTACATTTTCCATTACCCAACAAACTTATTTATTTATTTACATTAATAAAATTCATACAAACGTTTTTCTTTCTTTTTTAACTCCACC
>NW_019391722.1:0-1265 GCF_000671375.1 Centruroides sculpturatus
AATCAAAATTTTTAAATTAATTATAAAAATAGAACGGAAATATCACAGAAATACGATTATAAATTCAAATTTTCAAACTAACCAATAGCGGTCGAGCAATGTTTTAAATCGACCAATTACGTGTAAACGAAATAAAAAAAAAACGTCATAACAACGTGCTAATGACGTTAAACATTTGTGACATCACATTCATCTGCCAATCGAATTAGTTACAACCTCGAAACGTCACGAATGCTTATAAAAATCTAATCCAGTGACGTCACGTAATTAAACAATGAAAATCGAGGAAATTGAACAATGTTTAATTAGCAATATTTAACTAACTGATGATTTTTTTCACCTTCTTTTTAAAAATTAAAAGTCGAACGAATAGTTTGTTAATAACTTTTCTCGGTGTATTAAATGAAGAAACGAAAAAGGAGGGAAAAAAAGGGATTAAAACTTTCATTTACTTATTAACTTGATTTTTCATCTTTAAAATGTTTAATTATAGATAACACATTTTAATATCAATAGAAAATAGACAGAGAAGAGTAAAACTAAGAGGGAAAAAAATTATCTTTACGGGATGCCTATCCTTTTAAGAACGATATCAGCAAAATAATTAAAGTCCTTAAGACAGTTGATGCCTTTTAACGTCATTTACGGATGAATTGACAATCTCGTTAAGCCATCAAGCAGAAAATAAGAAGAAAAAAAGAGTGAAAAATCAATAATTTCAAACAAACGAACAAATAATTAAAGAAATATATATATTCGCCACCAATTAAAAAAAATATATATGTCCTGCCCCGCATCAAAATGGTATTCAAAGCTTATGCCTAAAATGATTTTACCTTTACAGAGAAATCAACGATAAAAAAAATTATTAATCACACAATTTTTATTCTTTTCGTATTTTAATAAATAGAAAATAAACTTTAATAATAATAAAAAAACGACGACACACACACACACTCAAGTCGTATTGTTTAAATTCAAATTTTAAAAAGAACTGTGACGTAATTTAAAAATAATAATAATAAAGTTTATTTAATCGGATTAAAAACGAATTATTATATCGTTTTTGTTTAGGAGATTTTCTTTAAAAAAATCATTTTTAACGTAAAATGAATTTAATTAAGATACCGGCATTCTTCCATTGATTTATTGTATCGTTAAATTTAATCCAATCATCTTTTCCCGTTATCATCGGTAGCAGACGACATTTCTATTTCCGGTCATCGATATTCATTACTTTTAAAACTCGTTAAATAAATTTATCT
>NW_019391723.1:0-1297 GCF_000671375.1 Centruroides sculpturatus
TCTGATTTATTTGATGAATTAGCTTCTGGTAAACAAAAGAATGAAGAATAGCATGTTTTTAAAAAGAAAGAAAAACGAGACTAACAAACGTTTCGATCAAGAATTAGAAACATATTTACATTTATCCCTTAAACAAAGACATAGTGGCATATTTTTGTGGTGGAAAAGTTGAAAAGAACTTTTTCATAATTTGAGCAAATTAGCTATGAAATATTTAAGTGCCTCAGCATCTTCCATTGTAAGTAAAAAAATTTTCAGCACTGGAGGTAACATTTATGAGCCGGCAAAAAATAGGTTATGCCCTGAAAATGATGAAATTCTCATGTTTTTGCATTACAATTTAAGGGTTTTACAGTATAAATATTATATTTTCAATTGTTTTATATGTTTAAAGTTTAAACTTATAATATAAATAAAAATTTAATTTTTCTTCTTAACCTATTCAATACTTTTTCTTATGTAAAGTTTAAACTTTATATTATACGTTATATAATACAGTACTTATAATATGTATCGATAAAAGGAATAATTTGGTTAGTAAATTCAGTTTGTCATGTAATAAATAATAAATATATAACAGAAATATATTAGTTTTTATTACTAGCATTGTACGTAACATTCTAACAAAAATACCAAAATGTAAAATTGGCCGATTATCGAAACCGATTAATCGGGGAGAATGGCCGATACCGATTAATCGGCTAAGTGGCCGATACGGCCGATTACCGATTATCGAAACTGATTAATCGGTGGGAATGGCCGATACCGATTAATCGGCTAAGTGGCCGATACGGCCGATTACCGATTACTTACCGATTAATCGGTGCACCTTTAATAAATACAATTAAAATAGAATTTCCAAAAAATTATTGTTTATATGAGAATACGGGCGAGGGTCTGAGCCCTGTGATCGTCGACTCGCTCACAGGGTCTTTAAATCGATCGAGTGGGAAGCGCGGTGGGAAAGTCGATAAGATGTCCCGGTTCCGAGTAATAGACAGTCAGACCGGTTTTTAAACTCAACAAATAAAAGTTTTATAAAACTAGAAATGTAACATATACATATTACAAATTTGCCGAGTAAATACGGATAACGTACGATTATACAATGAGGTGATTGTTTTAATTCTTATGCCGCAAGGATATTTTACTTTCTCGGACGTGGAGAGAGAGAGCGTTTACAACTTTCTAACAAAATACAGTAGACCCCCTATAACGCTTAGATACGTTCCACGCTAATCGAATTTTACGTTGTAGGAATGATTAAATACATGAGCCAATTGCAGCCCGATAGGTG
>NW_019391724.1:0-1266 GCF_000671375.1 Centruroides sculpturatus
CTCAATAAGGTTGTTCTATTTTCTTTTTAAATTTGGTATAAGAATATCAGATCTCTGGTATTTTTGAAACCGTGTCAGTAATTTATTTCAATTCAAACACAAATTATTTATCATATTCATACAGACACTTGGCAAATCACAGAATTAAATTTTATTCAGTTGATACGTGTTTTTTTCTTACATGTTTCGGGCATTTCTTGTCCCTCTTCAGTCAACTTTTTTTGATGAGTTTAAACAATTTTAAAATTTTTTCCATACACTTAAAACCTTTATGATAGTACTTAAATAAAAAGGAAAAAACATGTATCAACTGAATAAAATTTAATTCTGTGATTCGCCAAGTGTCTGTATGAATACAATAAATAATTTGTGTTTGAATTGGAATATCAGATCTTATTTATACATCATTTATTCATGTAATTTCTATCATTTTTTAATGCTTTTTCAAAGCATCTTTTGAAAAGAAAGGCATGCAGTCTTTTTCAATAATGTACTTCTGATAACTGCTGAAGCTTTTTCATTTACTGTTGAGATTTTTACATTAATTCAATAATAAAGTTTTGAATTAATGAAAAAAATGGTTTTAACATTTATCAGAAGTATTTGAGTTATTGAGTCTAAACTTAGAGTCAAATCAGACAGATGAATATCTGAAAGGATCAAGTTTGGACTGTGATAAGACAATATAACCTAAAATAAAATAAATTATACTTCATGCCAACTTTTGAATATATAACTACACTTAAGTGTTGTTATTATAAATATAACCTAATTTAATTTAGTAATACTTCTATATTTGCAAACTGGTTACAGTTTTTATATCATCACAAAAAGAGGAGAAGAATATCTTACATTTCTTTGTCTATCATATCATATATATATATATGTGTTACTACAGTGGGACCTCACTTAACGAGAATAATTTGTTCCAGAATCTTACTTGTAATGCAAAACACTCTTTAAGTGAAACAGTTTTCCCCATAGAAATTAATGTAAAATACGATAATGCGTTCCATGCTGAAAAAAATACTCAAATATTTTATGTATAATGTTTATTTATTGAAAGAAAATTACACAATATACATTATTAAGAAGTGTGAATCATCATCATCTTTTCTTCTAGTAGTGTGGAATGCAAATTTGATTTGCAGAAAACAAAAAAATCAAAGATAACATGTCTGATGAAGACACCAAACGATATGCCTAATTCTTGGGCTATGTAAAGGCTATAATTAAATATTAGAAATTAATTAATTTGACTAGAGG
>NW_019391725.1:0-1262 GCF_000671375.1 Centruroides sculpturatus
GCTGTGCTGCAATCTCTTGTATTAATCGAGATAGGATTTGGTCTTCATGAAAGAATGGATCGAAAGAATAGAATGCCAGCGATTACCTACGCATTCGTGCGTTTGTATTGCCCAATTCCATGTTTAGTCTACAACCTATATACGTGAATATTTATAAACCTTATACACGCCAACTTACTCAGTGCAAAAATTTTTTAAATGGATTACATGCAAGAATAAAATGAAAAAGATACTACACAAAGGTATGAAATTACATGAATTGCAAAGAAAACTCATTGTTTTATTCTGTTTGAAATTTATACAATATCATACCTTTGCTTAAATGGTTCTGTTTGTGCTTGTTGAATTGGTGAATTCAGTAAAACATTTCCTTTCTTTTTCTAATATTCCACTTAATTCCACGCAAGTAGAAAATGCTGAATACAATCCACTCACAACCTAAACACATAAAATGCTATAAATTCATTGTTCCCATTCTAAACAAACAAAATAAATTACACTTACTCTGATACAAAAATCTCGTTTGACATAAATGAAACCTCCTGTTGAAAATCCTAGACGTGTTTTTCCGTATCTCTTCAGGAAATCGTTCATCTTAAAAATATTTATTAAATAAATTAACACATATTTGATTACAAAATTAACCGATAAAAATAATTAAAAACCACATTTTTAATATTTTCATTTATGATTTTAATTTTGTGTTTCGGTAGTCTGTAAATTGTTTCTGTTAATTTTCTGTACTATTAAAATTGTATATATATATCTTACACGGATCTATCAGAACTTTGTGTTAAATCAGACACTATAGTATGATCCCTATTACCATCAGCTGGCTCCTTTGCTGCATTAATGAAAAGCATTTTGATAAATTTCGCACTTTATTAAAATTAGCAATAATACCTTAAAGTTAGTACCACTATAAAACCTTTCACTTCAGACATAATGAGAAATCTCTAACACTCCCACACTCGAATGTTCTGTATATAGAGAGTGTAGACAAATATCGTTACACTGTTTCAATCTGTGACCCCAGATCGTCTTTGCTTATACTGTTGGCTGATGACAGTCAATGGCACCATTTACAAAGCCACATGTTTCTCACCACCCATTGTATGAAGCTACAACCGTTATATTTCTAAATTGCTCTAACTATTTCTAATTTAAGCTGTGCTGCAATCTCTTGTATTAATCGAGATAGGATTTGGTCTTCATGAAAGAATGGATCGAAAGAATAGAATGCCAGCGATTACCTACGCATT
>NW_019391726.1:0-1391 GCF_000671375.1 Centruroides sculpturatus
TGTACAAAGAAGAAGCTTATCATTTACAAAAATTACAAATATAATGCTCCTATGGTGTTTGATATCTATTTTTATTTTTTTCATTTTCCTTCTATTTTTTCATTCATTTTCCACATAGTTTTACAAAAGTTAGACGGGTTCCATATTAAAAGCATCAATGGGGTCCGTATTTCACGCATTGCAATCTTTAATTAACTTATGTCTGTCAAGACCAAATTTTAAAAAAACGTGAACATCACACAGATTAATATGTACCTCTAAGTCTCTGGAACAGAATACATGCACCAGTGAACCTACAACTACACGATGTGAATTTTAGAAATAATTAAATTCACTTACCATTCAAAACATTCGAATTTCGAAAATAACAAATATACTGATTCACTACGGACAATAGTTTAACTGAAGTGAAACGGGTTTTCTCTTTGCTATGGATGTCTGCCTAGCTAGTGCAGTTCAGCCACTGTTCGCCTTTATTATCAGTTTGAAATGGACGGGTTTCATAATACCAACTTCTTCCTATATCAGTATAGATGAGATTGGAGTAGAATGTTTAAATGTTCATCTGATCAATGTCTGTTGACGATTTTAGATCTGTTTAATAAAATTAAGAAAAATGCAAAGTTTCCAAATAGCCAAATTGAAATTTTGATATTACCCATTCATAAAAGAAAAATTGTTTCTCACCTGCAAATCCATAATCTAATTTTACTGGTTCCGTTAAGTTGTAAATTATTTGCAGTTGAATCGTTTAATTGTTTGTGTTAACGAAATTAAAATACAGTAGACCCCCTATCACGCTTAGATACGTTCCACGTTAATCGAATTTTACGTTGTAGGAATGATTAAATACATGAGCCAATCGCAGCCCCATAGGTGTGAAGTTTACGGACTAAGGCTGTTTGAAAGGTTTTCTTCTATAAAATTAACCGATTCTAGACTAATTCCACTCAACATTTCCAAAACACGTATAATTTTTTGGAAATAATCCGTATAAACTACGCTATAAACAAAAAATTATAGTGTGCACCGTTCGACTACGCCGTTGCTCAAGCCTGTTTTCGTCGCGGAACAGCGCACGAAACGGCGGCCGCGAGTTCTGATAACGAATTTTTTGCAAAAAAATAACTTGACCTTTGGAGACATCATTAATATAAATAATTTTTATGGCCGTTGAATAAGAAATGTTTCTTTCACAAGAAATGTATAAAATTAGTGCTGTATTAGACTTACGGTATCTAATTTACATACTGTACAGACGATTATAAACTCAACTTAGTAGCCTAAACTCTCCGTAGCATGGCGCTAGATGGTGGAAATTATATATATAATTATAATAAAGTTACAATAAATTAAGTTAATATATAATTATATATACAGTACCTAATTTA
>NW_019391727.1:0-1262 GCF_000671375.1 Centruroides sculpturatus
ATAAAAATAATTAAAAACCACATTTTTAATATTTTCATTTATGATTTTAATTTTGTGTTTCGGTAGTCTGTAAATTGTTTCTGTTAATTTTCTGTACTATTAAAATTGTATATATATATCTTACACGGATCTATCAGAACTTTGTGTTAAATCAGACACTATAGTATGATCCCTATTACCATCAGCTGGCTCCTTTGCTGCATTAATGAAAAGCATTTTGATAAATTTCGCACTTTATTAAAATTAGCAATAATACCTTAAAGTTAGTACCACTATAAAACCTTTCACTTCAGACATAATGAGAAATCTCTAACACTCCCACACTCGAATGTTCTGTATATAGAGAGTGTAGACAAATATCGTTACACTGTTTCAATCTGTGACCCCAGATCGTCTTTGCTTATACTGTTGGCTGATGACAGTCAATGGCACCATTTACAAAGCCACATGTTTCTCACCACCCATTGTATGAAGCTACAACCGTTATATTTCTAAATTGCTCTAACTATTTCTAATTTAAGCTGTGCTGCAATCTCTTGTATTAATCGAGATAGGATTTGGTCTTCATGAAAGAATGGATCGAAAGAATAGAATGCCAGCGATTACCTACGCATTCGTGCGTTTGTATTGCCCAATTCCATGTTTAGTCTACAACCTATATACGTGAATATTTATAAACCTTATACACGCCAACTTACTCAGTGCAAAAATTTTTTAAATGGATTACATGCAAGAATAAAATGAAAAAGATACTACACAAAGGTATGAAATTACATGAATTGCAAAGAAAACTCATTGTTTTATTCTGTTTGAAATTTATACAATATCATACCTTTGCTTAAATGGTTCTGTTTGTGCTTGTTGAATTGGTGAATTCAGTAAAACATTTCCTTTCTTTTTCTAATATTCCACTTAATTCCACGCAAGTAGAAAATGCTGAATACAATCCACTCACAACCTAAACACATAAAATGCTATAAATTCATTGTTCCCATTCTAAACAAACAAAATAAATTACACTTACTCTGATACAAAAATCTCGTTTGACATAAATGAAACCTCCTGTTGAAAATCCTAGACGTGTTTTTCCGTATCTCTTCAGGAAATCGTTCATCTTAAAAATATTTATTAAATAAATTAACACATATTTGATTACAAAATTAACCGATAAAAATAATTAAAAACCACATTTTTAATATTTTCATTTATGATTTTAATTTTGTGTTTCGGTAGTCTGTAAATTGTTTCTGTTAATTTTCTGT
>NW_019391728.1:0-1261 GCF_000671375.1 Centruroides sculpturatus
ATTATTGCATTTATGCATATTTTCCTTAATTTTGAACAATTAAATTCTCAAGTATATTTTTTCGTGACTCGTGCAGATGATTAAATCCATTAAGCTCATTGTTAGCAATGAGTATATTTACAATGCATTCGCAGCAAATTTTATTTTAAACGTAAAATAAGTTTTAAACCTCAATATAATACCTCACTCGACGTTATAAGAGCAATGCGTAAGAAATTGCACAATGAATAGTTCCTAGTTATGGAGTATACAACTTGAAGGATGGGGGATGAGGATGAGGAGGGAGTTTTCATCTGGAAACGATCTCTCATTTGTGTTTGAACTTGTGTTAAATTTGGAAATATCTTAAAGGAAAATATATAAGAGCACTCCACTGCAAAATATAACTTGTCAAGTTGGCGATTAATTCGACTGTTATAAAAGGCATTGAAGTAAAACAATTTCGAACCGAGTTGCAATTTTATTTAATTGCTTCGGGGTCATTCTTCAAATTCTGTAAATAAGTTTATTAAAATTATTAATATTATTATTATTTTTAAGTCATTTGTTATAATACAGATGTAAATTCCATATGCTTCTCTCATTTTGAGACTGTATTAAATTCATTTAATTTAATTAACTGCAATGTTTTAAGCGGTTATAAATGGTGAAAATGTATTTTAACCTTAATAAATTATGCTTAATTTTTTTTCTATAATTTCTGAGTAATTTATTGTGTGGTTGTTTACGATTAATAAACTGCACATATCTGAAAACACAGTTATAATTTATATAAAGATATAAGTAATATTATTAACAATGAATGAGTTTAACATATTTTTGCGTTATGTACTACTGTTTGTGTATAAGATTTAACATTTTTTTTAACGTTTAAGGGGTAAAAAATGGTAAAATATTACATAAACAAACACTAAATAAGCTCATTTTTTCAATATCTATTATTATACACACCTGCAGTAAGTGTTTGTATGTGTTATTCTATAAATTATATATACACAAATTTAACTTTTCCTTGTATTTTAGTTTCTACATTTATTCATAATAAACTCCCCTTCAATGTTTTTAAATCATAGATTTCAATATATAACTCAACATCTTTTACCTCTGTATATAATATTTATATCGTTATACACGTATACGATGCATACATTATACGTAAATATATTTTTAGGTTTTATATTTAGTCATAATAAACCTTTTTTCCGGTGTTTTTATGCTTAATTATTTGGAAAGCGTCAGCCATTGTCTGTTAAAGAGGCAG
>NW_019391729.1:0-1260 GCF_000671375.1 Centruroides sculpturatus
GAATGTAAAATGGACCAAGTTCTTCCCTCGATATATTAATAAAATCTATATTTAAATAAGTCTAAAAATTTCTGTGGTAAATTCTTTGATATGTACAATTCTCTTCAATCTATAAATTATAAAAGTATAAAAAAGAATTCTAGGATTAGGGATGAACTTGATTAATTTTGCAATATCAAATTCTTAATATTCACTATTTATTTGTATATAAGGGATATATACAAGATTGTGGATATGGTTGAAGTTTGAATTACATTTTAATAACATTATGTAAATAAATCTACTATTTAATAGTAATTAAAAATTCGTTCTATTATATTATTCACAAATATTTAATCTTTATAATGTCATTTAAGAAATTCTTCTTTAAAATAATTAAACTTCACAGTTTAAAATTTGAAATATGATATATTCCAGAGTAAAGTATCGAAATTTCTCGAGATCCGATTCTCTTTGTATTACTTTATAAGAAAATTGACCAATTTTGCAGTTAAATTAATATAAAAATATTTAGATATCTTTATTGAAAGAAATTTATTTTTTAGTTAATTTATCGGAAAAGATGTCCAGAACTTATTTTTTAATATCAAATCGCCATAGAAGACACGAAAGATTGCACGTTCTCCACCTCTGCTCTAGTCTTTGAAACTGGGCTATTTAGCTCTACATACTTTAGGATTTTTAAAAGTTTATGAGTTATATTTTAAATACACATAAGACTTAACTGGTGTACAAGGTTCAAAATATAGAAGAACCGACCAGAGATCGTAAAACTAGAAATACCAGTAATGAACTTTCCTGTTAAAATGATTAGTATAATTGTTCGAAATATTTTAAATTTTAATTCAAATTTAATTATTCAAAATCTCAATTTGGTCAGGGACAAAGAATCTAGAAGGGAACTCGCCTGACAATATCCTATTAGACCTATATATTGCTGATTTGCATACTGAATATGCTTACAAAAACAAAATTTTGCTTGTGTTTTTAATTTATTCTGATTACAAAAATATAAAATAGAACATTATTTAACACTTAAATCACAATTAAACTATAAATTAGTGGGAAGCAGTTTCATTCATTATTCAAATCTTAATATGCAAATTTGCAAACGAAGTATTAAGATAGCAGTCGAGGTTTGGGCTAACATGCTGTAAATCAGTCTCCAAAATTCAAAATAAATAAATAATGTAAGTAACTAAATACAGTATAACTACTGTTAAATCAAAATTTCTCTATTGACATTTCAAATACTTGTAA
>NW_019391730.1:0-558 GCF_000671375.1 Centruroides sculpturatus
ATTCATTTTAATTGGGAAAATATTTCAAAGTGTCGTTTCAATTCTATTTATTTATTGGAGTGCTTGTGGATACACGATATTTTTTGTTCTTCGTCTGGTGTGTACACGAATAAATTAGAAGGTTTTCCGACGCGTGAACAGGCCACATACAGTTGTACTGTACATGTGAGAAGCACGATTCTTTAAATTTAGCCCACATACACACAGAGATTGTTAGAAATGCGATATTCCTCATTTTTATATGTATATTTTAAATCCTTTATAATTTTGATTATTTAATTGCTCCTTCCTCTCTTCCTTGGCATGTTGTGAAATTTCTGATAGTTGGATAATAAACCGTTTTATTGTAATTTGTCTTTTTACTTTATTTTTAGTCGATATTAAAATTTGGAAAAGGGAGATACCTAGATCGGTAAAATAGGCGAATTTCTTCCTACAACTTCGGTTGTTGTTTGGGGTACAGTTAAGGTTTTAACAAAGTTCGAGCGAATACATAATTAGCAAAAAAAAGTTGAAATAAAGTGATTAAACAAAAATTATTACAAATATCGTAAATAA
>NW_019391730.1:1440-3028 GCF_000671375.1 Centruroides sculpturatus
TATAAGATCATAGATACGTTCCATTCTTTAGGAATCCGATTTCTTAAGAGTCCTTCCAATCACAGCCTGACACGTGTCAAGTTTACGGACTACGGCTGTTTGAAAGGTTTTCTTCCATAAAATTAATCGATTCTAGACTAATCCGACTCAACATTTCCAAAATACGTATCTTTTTTCTGGAAATAATCCGTATAAACTACACGATCCTTCAACATCACATGAAAGGTCGACCTCCTTATAACTTTATCCGTGCCTTTACCATATGGAACGGGATTATGGCTCTTTACATTATCTGCAGCTCTATTAGATTAATTGCAATTTTGATCGAACAATTTAAGCACTTTACTTTTTACGAAATGATTTGTGATAAGAGTATTGTAGAAAATACACCGCCACTTCTGTTTTGGAATACACTGTTTATGTTTTCGAAAGTTTGGGAGTTGATAGATACAATTATGATTATACTTCATAAAAGAAAATTGATGTTTCTTCAATGGTATCATCATCTTACTATGTTGATTATGTCATGGTATGCTTCTTACAAGGAATCGAGCTATCTAGAAATGATTGTCTACGTTACTGCTTTCGTACATTCTTTAATGTATACCTATTTTACTGTCAAATGCATGGGAATTAAGATTTCTTCGACTATAGCCACGTTTATTACAGGGATTCAAGTCGCTGAAAAATGTTGTTTGCGTTTATGCCTACGTGTTGGACTTATTGGTTGCTCATATATGAACATCCATGCGACACTCCTTTTGAGATTTTAAAATTTTGCTTTGTGATAGCTCTGTCATACGTATATCTGTTTATGCAATTGTTTTATAAATCTTATATTTGCAGATCTCAGATATATAAAAGAAGAGATTGAAGAAAATAATATGTTCTTACATGCTACAAAGTTTAGTTATTAAAAAATTATTAATATAATACATAATAACTATACAGTAGAGCGTCGTTTATCCGAATCAATTAGGGACTGAGGGTGTTCATATAACTTATTTTTCGGATAACCGATTATGTACGAAAAAATATATTAACCTATCTCATGTTGAAATTTTTCTCCGTTGCGTGTCGCTTCGCATTGAATTTTCGTCGATGTTATGCCTAACGAAATCTTTCTAAAATAATAATCGTGGGTATTGTATCGTTAAAAATTATTTTTTTATTTTGTACTCGATTCTGTATTCTCGATTCTGTATTTATTTTGTACTCGATTCTGATACTGTATTCGAAAAAAATTATTTTGTATTTTTATTTCCTCAATATGTTTATTTTGTACAAACAAAATAAATATATTGAGGAATATAAAAACCAAAAAAATATACTTTATAAGTTGATCTAGTATCAAAAACGTTCAATTAAGCAGGACACACAATCCTCAGATAAACACTACACAAAAGTGCCAGTGCTGCCAGCAAAAACACACACCAACAAAAAAAAATATTGGAGTAGCCCAAGATATAGCCAAATATTCCAGCGCCACAGCACTAGCGAAAATTTAAATTTGCCGACTGGAATGCTTTCGGATAACCGACTTTCGGATAAACGACGCTCTACTGTATATAAATAACAAATAACCATA
>NW_019391731.1:0-1260 GCF_000671375.1 Centruroides sculpturatus
TTATTATTTGACTTTTTAAAATGCATTTTGATCACATTAAGGCAGTAAATTCGTATCATCGGATTAAAGACTTAAAGAACGTAATCTCTTTTATTCAATTTAGTAATAAACAATTACATTTTACTGATGGATTTATGATTAGAGAATTATTTTAAAAAATTACATTTATGTTTTATACATACAGCAGACTAACGATGTAGTGAATTCTCCAAAAAAAAAAAAAAAAACTAAACTAAATCGCTTACTTTATACGTTAAGAATTTACCATTCATTCGTGGCGTAACTTATGGGGTTTACTAATTTGAATAAGGAGGCCCCATGTACTGTACAGTGTTGAATTCACACATATTTCTTAGGGAATTTTGGGAAGTATATATGTCTTTACCACATTTTCAAATGGAAAATATTCATAAATTAATATTTGAAAAAAAAAAACATGTTTATTTTTGTGAAAAATCTTCTTTAAAAATAAAAAAATACCAGGAAAAACATTAACTTCAAAATAAATTTTTTTCTTTCGAAGTTTTTCTGTCGAAACTGTCATCATAAACACATTTACATAATAGTGAAAATTTACTATTATTAGTATTAATAGTAAAAAAAAAAAACTTCAACTATTTTATAAATGTGTTTATGATGGCATTTTCGATGGAAATTTTTCTTCTGGGGGGATAAAATTCAGCTTCTTTAAGTTGCTACTAGGAAAGATATACTTGAAGTTAGTATTTTTTGAATGTTTTAAGGCTATAATTTACAGATATGACATCTTTAATGAATACATTAACCACTAGGATCAGGTATTAGCTTATTGCCAGGAGGATCCGGGTTCGAATCTACAAAAATGTATCTTGTATCGTTTCTCCTTCTTATCCTTGTTTATCGACCCCATTGCGGATCAGCCTGTCCATAATGGGTGTAATTGTAATTATCATGTACACTATATTGTGTTGGTGCCACGCGTTAATTAATCAATCAATAATTATAAAAATAGCCCACTAATGAAGAGTTAAGTTTATACTATGAATACAAATTACATGTATTTAACATAAACATTAATACTGATAATTAAATCTAAAAGATAGCAAAGAGTAGGAGACAGATATGGAAAAGTCGAGATGTTGACAATGATAATTTCTATCATTTCCATCATTATTTACAGAGTATTTTAAACTAGGACATTATAATTACTGTTTAATTATGTAAGTAAAATTTAATGTAGTTAAGAGAGAGAGAGATAATTTATTCATTCTCTGAATAAAT
>NW_019391732.1:0-1443 GCF_000671375.1 Centruroides sculpturatus
CTACAATTTTTTCGCTACGTTATAGGAATTGTCGTTATAGGAACGTAGGTTATAGGGGGTCGACTGTATCAACTTTTTTCTACTTGGTTGTTGCGCGAGGCCCTTCCAAGAGCGAGGCTCCGGGCGATTGCCCTGCTCGCCACTCCCTAAGGGACGATTCTATTGACGATAGTGGAGTGTTATTGCTATTCGCTTATTGCAAAGCAATTTTTGAAACCCCACACTCGATGCGGTTTATCAATAAACAAAAAATAGAAAATAATACGGGAGTTCGAATGCCGAGTTCTTTTCTTCTTTACAGGTGTACGAGCCGTACGCGAGNATTGACGATAGTGGAGTGTTATTGCTATTCGCTTATTGCAAAGCAATTTTTGAAACCCCACACTCGATGCGGTTTATCAATAAACAAAAAATAGAAAATAATACGGGAGTTCGAATGCCGAGTTCTTTTCTTCTTTACAGGTGTACGAGCCGTACGCGAGGCAAAAGCTTTCCCTCAGGCGTTATTTACTCGAATTATTAGGCTGCGTACACACTAGGCAATTTTAAACCCGCGTTTTGCAGGCATCAGCCGAGATATATGTGCTGCCATGTTACTGTACATTCGATCGCGCGCTTTTGGGTAGAGTGGACATACGTTGGCCGAAATGGAGAACGATCATTTCGATACTGATCTATTTATTGATGAAATCTAAAGGAGACCATTGTCAACGGATTTTATAGATATTTTAAAAGAATTAAAAAACTTGGGTTTATTTTGTCTTAGTTTTGGATACAACGTCGCAAACATTCCATGTGTCAGTCTATCTCGTAATATTGGGTGCACCCAAAATTCTCTTTGCCTCTGCCATCGTCTTTTATAGCGACGATGGAGGAGGGGCACACAAGCAATTACTTTCACGTCCATTTCCAAACTGAGCCAGTGCGTATGCTCCACTAAACGCTCGTCTAACGCCGAGCTAACGCCTGTTGTGTACGCTGGTAACGCGCGTTTAACGCAACGCAAAAAGCCTAGTGTACAAAGCCTTATTGTTATTCGCAAACAATTAGAAGGAATTTGCACGTTTTCTATACGAAAACCTTTCTATATACAGTAGAACCTCGATTATCCGGACTGATTGGGGATGAAGGTAGTCCGGATAAGGAAAAATTCGGATAATCGAAACAAATACTTTAATTTGTCTTTTAATGGTAATACAACACGTTTTCTTTTCGATGACATATCGGTAATATTAAAAATAAATACTGTATTTAAATCGTGATCAAATTTTCAACAAACAAACGTTCGTATTGAATTTGGACTACTACTGACCAGCGCTAACAGACTAGCTATTGTTTAAAAGGCCCTCTGGTGGCTCAAGAAGACGGATTTTATAAAATAAAAAGCAGTTGAAACTACATTTTTATGAATAAAAATTTGACAAACTATTTATCGTTTTATGA
>NW_019391733.1:0-1259 GCF_000671375.1 Centruroides sculpturatus
ACAATTAGGATTTATAATAATTTTTTAAATTTTATATATTTAATAACGTTAAAGTCAATTAGTTGCTTAGTTTATAAGCGATAACTGACTTCAAATAGAATTCAATACTTTGATGCTTTTCTAAATGATAAAGGTTGTGATTAGAGAAATTCTAATTGATCTTATTATGTTTTAAAGCAAGAATTTATAATTGGAAATTTATATAAATCTAGAAATTATTAATCATTAAAATTATTAAAGCTATCGTGTTATAATGAAATTCGATGTTATGGAATGTTGTATGGAACGTTATAACTTTGAAGCACAAAATTTACAAAGGAATAAATTAATTTTTATTTTCAATTTCTGGTATATATTTTTCCAAGTAGAAGAAAAAGAAGTTTTTGATTAAAAATAAGAAGAATTTACTAAAAAATAAAAAAGGTGCTGGTTACGTAAAAATGCAATTTTGAAAAGAAGCGAATATCAACATTGGTTAATAATGTTCAGGTTTGTTTCCAACTGAAATAAAACATTCATTATTTATTTCTAGCGATTGCTCGATGCGGAATACGAGAAAAAATATAAAAAAAATTTCTTTCCATAGATATGACTGACATAAAAATCTGGTGTGATTTTATTACTGAATATTCTTTTAGATTTGTGTGTTGTATAACAATTCAGTTATAACTTTTTCTCCTTCTTTCCCCTTTATTTATATTGGAAACATAGAAACAAATCATCACTTCATCGTAAATATGTCACATTTATTATTTATTTTTACAAAATTTTTCACCTTTAAAAATATATTTTACACACTTTTATAATTAGAAAACGGTTAAGATTATACTATTATAAATCCTATAAAATTAAATTAAATATATTTTATAATTATATTTAATTTTTCAAAATTTATGTGTATAAAATGACAAATTTTATATATAATCTGAAATGCAGTTTGTTGAAGGTATTAGCGTATAAAGTGCTTTCTTGTCCTTGAGAAAAGAGTATCAACAGGTATACGTTCTTGTTCATCAGGATGATGTTCTACTACATTTTATTCAAAGATTAAGTCATTCATATTTTAGTTTTATATCTCGACTTAAACTTAAGAAGCGTGTCATCCAGGGGAATAAAAAAAAGTCATGTTTCTTTGCTTCTTCCATCACTTGTACACTTTATGACAATGTTACTTCTGACATTAATCATACGTTTACCTATATCGTGTCATACTCAATTATGGGAAAATAACATCAAATTTTTTACTTCTAAATTTAAAG
>NW_019391734.1:0-1270 GCF_000671375.1 Centruroides sculpturatus
AATACTTGATTATAAATAAATAATGCAAATAGCAACCAATATTTTATCATCAAACTACAAAATCATTAACAGTTAACTAATTATTATTATTATTTTTAAATTAATCTAAAAGAGTATAAATGTGACTTCTTATTTTTCTTCTTAAATTATTATATTTTGTTGCATTTAAATAGTTTGACTCTATTTTTTTTTTTTTTAATCATCCTTAGTATGAAAATAAAAAAATAAGTAAGACTATAATTATTGGAAATCATGGTTTATTTCAGTGGTTCTCAACCTTTTTTGTTAATGTACCCCATTAGCCCATTAGTTGCTTCTCGAGTACCCCTTATATTTTTGTATGTAAATTTTATAATTACTGCGTTAGATGTATACAGCCCTTATAACCGAGCGCCATAAAAAAACTCTAACTATAACTAAAAGTGGATTACTTATTTTACGTAAATGATAATAAATTTAATCAAGTACTGTACTTCTATATAAAATAGTACACAGTTGTAATCATTATCCATTTCAGTACAAATCTGCTTCAAAAGTCTAGTATTTAACGCACTGTTTTTTACAATATTTGTTAGTGCCTTAAATAGAGATTATAATTGTGTACTGATCTTGAAAGTAATGGCTGTGAATTTATAACATGCAAAACAATACAAGAATCTTTTAATTTTTGTAACAAACGTAACGTCTAAATTTGCTAAATATCAAGTAATGCACGCATACAGTGACACACATTGCACAGTGGGGTACGATCAAGGCCTCGTTATTCCTAATACCAATAGTCCAGTAAAAACATAAAAAGCCCCCATCTCATTGAGCGTAAATCAAAGGGGTACATCTAACTTTCATTATAAAATGGCGTATGTTAATCAATTTGCTGTAAATTATTACGCCATTTTATAATGAAAGCTAGATGTATCCCTTCGATTTACGCTTGTACCCCTAGGGGTACATGTACCCCCGGTTGAGAACCACTGGTTTATTTAATTATACCACTGAATGCTATCAGTTATTGATATAGATAAGTGAATACAGGCAAGTCACAAATTGATTACAATGAACAGATTCTACTGTAATAGGATTATTATTACAATTATAGATTACATAAATTATCATCTTATAAAAAGTGACTTTTAAACTTATACAAGAGTTATATTTCAGAATGTCTTGCACAATTTAAATTCACATAATGTAATCACCAAGAATATAATAATAGGCTTATGAATGTAGCCCTCATATTTTAGCTAAGTTATCCTTAATTGAAAATAAGTAA
>NW_019391735.1:0-1258 GCF_000671375.1 Centruroides sculpturatus
TTAGATTACTAACAAAATTTAATGAATTATTTTAAATTGCTTGAAATTTAATGCAAACAGTATAAACTAGTTTATACTGTTTGTGTGTTGTTGACTATATAAACTGTTTCCAGTAACAAAGCTTTCTCTTTGATCTGATTTGATAAGAAAGCCAACCCAGTATTAAATATACATAACCACTATAATAATTAGTTGACTGAGAAATTAATGTAGTAAAAAGAGAAGTTACATAATGTACTAAAATTTATGCAAAATACTAATAAACAACATTTTAAATAAGTTGGTTACAAAAAGTTATCCAAAAATTCTTGTATAGAATGATAATGTCCTTGGGATAACTGAATCTATACATTAAACTAAGGAGATTTTTGTTAACTGAACTCCTAAATTTTTTGGCAGATTAGAGTGAATTAGGTGTCGATAAATAGGGTTTGTGTATGTGCAAAAAACTGTTTTTGGATCCAATGATCCATTTTGGAGATATTTGACTCCAAAGTTTTTAAATTTCCCTATTATTTTATATAAGGAGTCACTTTTTTGAAATATTGAAATTTCACAGCAATTCAGTGTCAGTTTATCAACAAGCCATCTTCAGTATGTTGTTTATGAAGGAATATATGGTCCTGATAAAAACTCTGACATGAATTTTCTGCTCTTTGTGTCCATTGGTCACTTTATAACAACTTTTATATAACTATTGTATTATAAGATTGTTTGATGGCTTAAGGATATCTATCAAAAGCTAAATTAACTTCAAGGACTTGAGTTCAATTGTACAGTATTTACCACCTTTAAACAAAGAAATTTTTAAATGAACAAAAGAAAATGATACACAAAAAAATTTTGTAATCCATTTTTGTAGTTAGTGTAGGGAGGATGAATATATTTCACATATGGTAGTCTAGACCAGTATTTCTCAAACTATGGGTCATGAAATGATATTACCTTCCACAGGAATACTTGTATTACTGAAATATTCTCTAAGAACTATCAATAGAAACAATGGATGCATCTGTGAAGTACTGAAAATTTTTAACAAGTTTTTTCTTAAATTAGTGTCGTCATTTAGTAATAAAATTAAGATTATATAATGTGTGTATATGAAATTCATTTCTCTTTTCTGTTTTGAATAACATCAAAATACATATTTTATGTAAGGTCATAGTCATAAAATCATTTAAGTTGTAGGCTAATGGTTTGGAAAATATTTTTTTGTTTATTCAAACTTTTAGGTTTTTTGTCATACATAACAATAAAT
>NW_019391736.1:0-6166 GCF_000671375.1 Centruroides sculpturatus
GGTTATGTGAAAGCGTCTTTTCGCGACTGAGAACTTGCTGAGTGATTAACTCCCAGGTGTGAAATTTGATACTTACTCGATAAAATAGTATTGTTCACGATCTGGGTCAGGCTGTAGGTTAATAAACACGGCTGAATGTCACATCATCCCGGTCTTTCCAAAATCGTGCTTGTTCTGAGTGAGCAAGAACGATTTTCCGTTTACAATATGGAGAATCTACATGAAGCTAGGATAATAACTTTCTTTTTTTCTTTTGGAGACAATGTTACATAGAATAAAAATAAGATAAGTATTTAGAATTGATTACATATAAGAGCATATGACGATTTATTTACGATATGGTTAGTTTATAGTTAGTTTCTTTACTCTCTCTCTCTCTGTTTGTTTTGATTACACAGTTAAATAAAAATCACAACGACGCAAGTATTAAGGCAAATATAAATGTAGATGTTACCGCAGATTCCCGGGATGTTTCTGTTCGTGGTGTTTTGTTCTAAGGCAGTGTTTCTCAACGGGGGCGATATCGCTTCCATGTGGGCGATTTTCCATGTTGAGGGGGCGATTAGAAACAATTTATACTTTGGGGGACGAAAAACAATTTTCTGGGCGATATAGTAAAACATTATATTAAGATTAATTAGATATTTTATTCGTTATATCGCACAATAATTAAACAAATAACATTATACTAGTCACTAGTCTATTCGATGCAGTACGAATTTGGCGTTAGCCTTGGCCTTCGGCATTGGAATTTTGAAGCGAAGGGGGCGATACTACGTAACGGTTTTATTCAAGGGGGCGATACTACGTTGAAGGGGGCGACGGTTCGTTACAGGTTGGAAACACTATTCTAAGGTTTCGATAGCGTTACGGATTTCGAGTACTATAGTTCGGAATTCTCGGATAGAGAATTGTACAGAGCGGACTGCCGACTCAAACTCTAAATGATGATGTTGTCGGGGCTGTTTTCAATCGGATTTTATTCGTATAGGTGGAGAAAGATATTTTTATCGGTATGAGGCTTCGCAGCGAAGAGAGTTTTGTAGTGGCCATAGTGGCGCTATTTGCATCTACGATTCTCGGATTCGGTGGGGATGTTGACTCTCTGGAACATCCCAATACTGTATTGAGAAAAGTGGGAAGAAAAAAATGATGGTATCATGGAGAGGATGATTATGATAACTTTGATTGCTGGATGGAGAGCTGTCGATTGAATTGTTTGTTCATTTGTTGTTCTCGGCGATTCTGTAGGTCGAGTGGACTTTGGTATTGTTCATTTTACTCTCCTATGTGTATCCGTGCATGCGTCATTTCTGAAATCTGCTCATTTCGTAGTTTTCTTCCCTTTTCGTTTGGTGATATGAATTCTAGTTCCTTGTCCTTCGGCCTGGCTACTTTTTCAATATTCTTTTCTATACCCGCTTGGTTTCCCGGGGTTGATCGGTATTTGAAATTGAATTCTCGGTGTTTTCTTAGTATACCTTTTTCTCTTATCGCTTTCATGTCAGGTTGCTCTGAGATGCGTTCCTCTGTCCGGATTCCTCGAACAGTGATTTGTTTATTGGTCCCCTTCGGGTTATTTAGTGTTCCTCTGGGAATGATCATGTCCTGGAAGCCGAACACTCTTCCGTCTGGGAGCTTTATTGTTTCTGCAGAGATGTTTATTTCAAACCCCTGCACTTGTATGATGTCCCTTCCTATCAGTCCGTCAAATGGTTGCGTAATTTCATCGTCTACTATGTAGCATGGATAAGAAAATTGCAAAGGACCGATTTCAAATTGGAAGTTATTTTTACCATAGGTGTTGACTCTGTGTCCGGTGACGCTTCGGAATGGGGTTTCGCTCCTGTTGATTCCCATCTTGCCGTTGTCAAATTTGTGCGACAGTGATCTCGATAACACCCTGACTGTGGAGCAGGTATCTATAGCTAATTGAGTCGGAATATCATTAATGAGGCAATGTAATGCAGGTTCCGCATCGTGCGCTTTCACATTACGTTGAGGTGTTGCGTCACTGAATCTAGATATTCTAATTCCCGGTGTATATTTTCTCTTTTGCCGAAACTGGCCTCTAAAATTTCGTCGGTTTCTGTTGTCTCTCCTCTCGTGTGGCTGTCTCTGAGGCCGAGGTTGAGTCTTCCGATATCGCCAGTTAATTCTTGAGTCCCTTGAATGGTGTCTTGTCGCATATCGTCTTGGTCTGTATCGATTTCACACGCCGCCTATTATGTTTCTCGGGTCCTCGGATAAGTCCTTATATCTGTTTCCTTGATGCCTGAAGAAATTTGTGTGACTTCTCTGCCGCCTTAGTTCGTTTAATTGCTCTTGTAACTGCCTAATTGTTTCGTCTATAGTTCTATCGGAGTATGTATCTCGGGGGCCTCGGGAGTCGTCACCTCGCCTTCCTGATGGTGGATATTGTGATTGAAATCCTGAATATTCCCGAGGACGCCAAAATCGTGGGGATGGACGTCGAGGATCTCCCGATCCCATTCTTGGGTATTCACTCGGTTTAATTGCTCCTGAATTTTTCCTAAAGTTTTCTCTACTTATAATCCCTACCTTATAAGGAACCCCTTCCTTGCCGCACCTAATGGCATTACAGGGTTAAAGAGACTATGCCTTGTTCATCGGTTGGTCGGATACATGACACGGTAGACAGGGACGACATAGCTGGGCCACATGGTACATCTTTCAGGCTCCCATCCGCACCCCGGCCCAGCTCTCTAACTTGGCATAACTTTTATATTGTGCAGGTTGTTCTGCACTTTAGTTTACAAAACTAATCGCTCACTTTGCTCAACTTAATAGATATTTAATACGGACAGCAGGGTCTCCTTCCCTACAAAAAGAGGGGCCCCGGCCTAGCGCGTCCACTAGGCTTATAGATCAAGTAGATATATGATGCTTTCCATCAACTCCTTTAGTTTCTTTAAGTTTCCTTAACTAGCTACAAGCGCTCGAAGTACTTGTTCAGGCGGCCTAGACCAGTCGACTTGGTCGGTCCCTCAGCGGAAATCCTCAGTAAGAGGACAATCAACTATGTAGTGCCTCGCATCGCAGCGAGGACACCCACAGGAGCAGCTGCCATCTCCTTGTCCAAACTTGGACTTGAAATGGGGAATCTTCCTGTGGCTGGTCAGTATGTGTCGTTAGCCAATTATAACACTACAGGCACGAAGGCGTAGGTTGACCTACACACTGTAGTTTGAGTCTAGCGCTCTTGCTAGTATGTCATTAATCGTTTCAGCAAAGCATCTTTTATGTAAGATGTCGAGGGTTCTACCGTACATGTTAAAAATGAACCATTAGCCCCTGCCATAACAAACTAATCAGCATTCTCGTTGCCCGCGATCCCGATGTGATTAATAAACCAACGCAGGGCAACGTGTCGTTCGTGCCTAACCCTCAGTACCCCGATCAGTATTACAAATACAGTAGAACCTCCATTATCCGGACCTCCATTATCCGGATTTTCGATTATCCGGATTGTTCAAAATAAACAAAAATTTTACGAATTTGCTGATTTGCACTTGGCGAATTACGATACTGTTTATGTACGTGATGGAATGCATAACTTTTTTTGTTTCAACAACGTCTCACCCAGCACAGTGGTCGTAAACTCTTAAATATATTTTACGTAGTAATAAAAATATAACTTGACATACGTATTTATAAATAATTTATATTCAAATTACATCATTTCTATGACCAAGGGCGGCGTAAGGCATGGACGACGTGGGCCACCGCCTATGCCTCGCGGTCCGAAGGGCCTCGCGCCTCGAAGGTTTATGCATTACTTAAAAGCCGCGAACGCGACGAAAAAATTTTACTCGTCATAAAACGATAAATAGTTTGTCAAATTTTTATTCATAAAAATGCAGTTTCAACTGCTTTTTATTTTATAAAATCCGTCTTCTTGCGCCACCAGAGGGCCTTTTAAACAATAGGTAGTCTGTTAGCGTTGGTCAGTAGTAGTCCAAATTCAATACGAACGTTTGTTTCTTGAAAATTTGATCACGATTTAAATACAGTATTTACTTTTAATATTACCGATATGTCATCGAAAATAAAACGTGTTGTATTATCATTAAAAGACAAAGTATTTGTTTCCATTATCCGGATTTTTCCTTATCCGGACTACCTTCATCCCCAATTAGTCCGGATAATCGAGGTTCTACTGTACATAAAAAATATTTTTTTATGTTTTTATTTTTTCCACAATAGTTTGAACAACTTCGAAAGCAAGAATGAAATAACATTTCAATTTTCTGCGGTTTTTCGTCTATTACTAAAAAAATTATCAGTAGGAAAAAGACTTTTTGACGTTATTATATGTGTAAGTATATCCTTCATTTAAATTTACCAAAAAATTCTATGTAGATATTAAAATTTTTTGTGTAGACGCAATCAAACGTTAACTAAGTTTAAACGTTGTTTCGATTTTCTCAAGTTATTCGTCTATTACTGAAAAAATTATAAGTAGGAAAAAGACTTTTTGACGGTCTTTTATTTGTGAGTATAGCCTTTATTTAAATTTGTTTAAAAATTCTACGTAGATATTTAAATTTTTCGTCTGGACGCGATCAAACGTCAAAAACGAGATTTAAACGATTTTTTCGATTTTCTCAAGTTATTCGTCTATTACTGAAAAAAATATAAGTAGGGAAAAGACTTTTTGACGGTCTTTTATTTGTGAGTATAGCCTTTATTTAAATTTGCCTGAAAATTCTACGTAGATAATTAAATTTTTTGTCTAAACGCTATCAAACGTCAAAAACGAGATTTAAACGATGTTTCGATTTTTTGAAGTTATTCGTCTATTAAAAAAAATTATCAGTAGAGATAAGACTTTTTGACGTTTTTATATTTGCGAGTATAGCCTTTACTTAAATTTACAAAAAATTCTATGTAAAAATTTAAATATTTCGTCTAGTCAGTAATATAGTAATGTATGTTCTGCTCCAAAATTTAAGATTTTTTTAAATTAAACGAATTTAATCAAAATCAATAGTAAAAATTAACTAAATTTAAACACTGTTGAAATGTCATTGATTTTTTACAGAATTCATTGAATTTAATCACACCGATGAAATCTAGTGATTTATTTAATACCAATTAAAGAAAGAAAAATATAAAAAAAAATTAACAATATGAGCTTTATACATATTTCAACAATTTCGTTGATTTAAAACAAATATAAAAAAGTTAAACTCAATAATATGAGCTTTATACATTTTCCCACAATTTTTCATACTCCTATAAATAAATTTAGAATTACTCACTTCCTCTAAATCTTTATTCCTTAATACTTTATTAAATCGATTAGGTAAAAAAAGTTGAGATTCACCTCATTCACTGTCCTTAGAAACTACTATTTTTTATCACCAAACCGAGTGTATATTTTTTTAATATAATAAATACAATATTCATAATAATTGCCGACTCGTTTAATTTTTTTGTTAAAATAATCAGATCTAATAGAATCAACGATAGTCACGAATTATCGAATTTTCAATTTTATGATTGCGATTACTCGACAAGTTAGTCAAAAACGAAAAATTCATATGCAATTAGATTCGTGAAACGATTCTGCACTAGAATAAGTGAATAAATTATAGGTATATTTATTAGCGTTTAATTTAAATGCGACAGTAATCAGATCTTATGGGAAAACCGATAGTTACGCATAATTGAATATTTAACCTATAGATTGCGATAACTCGAAAAGTTACAGTCAGAAGGGAAAAATTCAAACGCCATTACATTCGTCGAACGATTTTGCACTAGAATATGTATAGACATTTTATATATATGTATAAATGTTCAGTCTAGACGAGAATATACAAGTTGCTATTANTCTGCACTAGAATATGTATAGACATTTTATATATATGTATAAATGTTCAGTCTAGACGAGAATATACAAGTTGCTATTGATAAATGCTGTATAGCCACAATTATCAGATTTTGCTATTATAAACCGCGATATCTCTATAAGTTACAGTCACAAACTAAAAGTTTATATGCCATTAGATTCGTCAGACGATTCTCCACTAGAATATGTATAGAAATTCTATATATATGTATAAATGTTTAGTCTAGACGCGAATATACAAGTTGCTATTGGAAAATGATGTATATATACAGAAATTATATTTTTACT
>NW_019391737.1:0-1336 GCF_000671375.1 Centruroides sculpturatus
TACAGTAGAGCGTCAATTATCTGAATGTCAATCAACCAAAACGTTGGTTAACCGAAAGCGTTCCAGTCAGACTGTGTCCTGCTGAATTGAACGTTTTTGATACTAAATTAACTTTTAAAGTATCTCTTTTTTTTGTTTTTTTTTTCAGACTGTGTCCTGCTGAATTGAACGTTTTTGATACTAAATTAACTTTTAAAGTATCTCTTTTTTTTGTTTTTATATTTTTCAATATATTTATTATGTTTGCAGAAAATAAAGAAATAGTTTTTAACTATACAATAGCCACGATTATTATTATAAAAATTTTCGTTAGGCTTAACATCAACGAAAATTCAATGTGAAGTGACACACAATGGAGAAAAATTTAAACATGGGGTATATTAATATACTATTATTGGGATCTATATCTATACTACTATATAAAGAGACAACGTATTTTTCGTTTGTGACCACTAACCGTGAAAACTACTGAACCAATCGTTACCAAATTTTAACTGTAGCATCTTTTATGACCCCTGGAATGTTTACCACTAATCAAACCTGCAGATTTTTTGTTAAACATTCATATAAATTAAAAGATATCATCTAGGGTTAAGGCTTTTATGTCCAACAGATGGCGCTACGAGTATGACACCCTAAGTTTGCTTTTTTGTGAGGATGAACTAAAGCAGATCATCTTCTATCTATCTATCTATATAAATAAAAATGTAATGTTCATTTGTTCCTACCAATTCCTTTGAAATTTTCACACAATTCGAATACGGACGTGTTTTTATATAATATACATGTCGAAATTCCCCCTACTGGGGGAGATGAACAGGATTAAGGCGTACCGTAAAGAACTCTGCTTCTATTTCTACTATTTTAGATGCGGTTTTTTGCGTTTTTGATTTCGTTTTAATAGGGTATGTCAACAGAATATACACTAAAAAGGGATTTTTCGATATTCCCCCCGTGGGGGAGAGAGACAGGATTAAGGCTTACCTTGAAGAACTTGGCTTCTATTATACTATTTTAGATTCGGGTTTTTGCGTTTTTGATTGCGTTTTAATAGGGTACGCCGAGAGAATGTACACTAAGAAGAAATTTTTCGAAAAATTCCCCCCCACACAGGGGAAGTGTTATACATTTATAATAGATATATTTTGAGCCACAACAACACGTGGTGGGGTCTGCTAGTATACTAATATACTATATTCATAATGTTTTTATTTTTTTCCGTACATAATCGGTTATCCAAAAAATTGATTTTCCGAATAACCCCAGTCCCCAATAGATTCGGATAATCGACGCTCTACTGTAGATTATAATGATATTCATAAAAATAAGCAATAAT
>NW_019391738.1:0-1257 GCF_000671375.1 Centruroides sculpturatus
TTCAGAAATGAAAGAAAGAAAAAAACGAGTTGTTAGATGTAAAAAATTAAATAATTATATACTTACTATAGACTTTTCATAGGGTAACTTTCGATTCTAAGCAGGCAAGTGCTATATGCTTCCTGTCTCAGTATCTGTCTATTTCGCGCTATATCATTGTCGCAGTAATTAAGTGAATATAATATATATTTTTAAAAATTATAACTTTTTCTGTAAGAATTATATTTAGTTTATTATCAAATTTGGCACGAATATTCTTTGACATCCTAGAAATGTAACTTTATTTGTTCTCTTTCGGTTATCGTATTTCAAACCTGTAGATTTACACTGTCGTCTGTATGGCTGTCTGTCCTTCGTGAATCTATAGAACGGAGTTAGATAAATATCGAGATCAGATATGAAAAGCTTAGGAGACAGATTAACTATATACAAACTTCCGTCTGGACCTATTGTATTGTGACTTTTTTAATTAACACATAATTAATTATTACTGCCTTACGATATCACAATAAATAATTGATAAATTTAATACAGAATTCTAGTAATTAAATAGTATAATTAATAACAATACATTTATAAATCAAAACAAGAATTACACGAATTTGATAAAAATAAAAATTTAGCAATGAGTTGTATAACTTTCTCAGAAAGAAAGAAAGTTAAAATTGTGTGTGGCAACATATGTTACGAAAGATATCAAAAAATTTAATTGAATTTTATATGAAAAAATAATTGTAAATACTAATAACGAGTAAAATCACTTAAGTCCGACCCCGCTCGAGATATGACACATGTCACTTCCCTCTATTTCTCCACTCCCTCGACCTTTAACCATCAAAAATTAACAGGATCTATGCCACTAATACTCAAATCAACCTGCAAAATTTTAAAAAATTTTGACAAAAGACACAAGAGTTATTAAGCTCCTAAGTGGGTTCACCTACACATAAACTAACATTCATACATATAGAAAACTTCCGGAATTATTTTTTGCATTTCTCGAAGATTCAAGGTCCTTTGAGTCCAAAATTGGGGTTATTTTTTGACCGTCGCCATCCCCTCTGTTATATATAACAGCGAAAAAGTAATATCTGTAAGCTTTCTTATTAATTAGAGTCACGTTATTATTAAATATAAAATTTACATAAACTTTCGTATCAACGCCTAGAAAAAAATAAAGGTAACGATTAAAATTCATGCATCGAAAGGCCATGGAATGGAGAAGTATGACGTACATAGACAAAGACCACCATTAAA
>NW_019391739.1:0-1257 GCF_000671375.1 Centruroides sculpturatus
CACTAAAATAAGAAGCGTTGCACGTGACAATTAAAATTTAAAATAGGCTATTTTTGAATTTTATAAAATAATAGTTTTTGTTGAACATTATTTTTTTTTATTTGATCAAATTATAGATTTTTGCCAAGTTAAATTTATTAGGTAAACTTCAAAAAATTTTCTAAAACTTAGGCAAAATTTTATAATACTATCGAATAAATTCTCTAAAGATGCTTCCAAAATTTCTATAAAATCTGTAATAATATTTAATGATTTCTAAAAGTTCTAAAAATTAGGTAAAATCTATAATAAATATCAAATGACTTCTATAAAGCTTAAACAATGTTTATGCTCCTATTCAAAACAACTTTTTGATCAGATTCTTAAGTAATTTGTCTCAAGTTAACGAGATTAATTAATTCTTGGGCATTTTTAAATATAATAAAAAGGAAAAAAATCTAGCTAATGTGCTAAGCAAAGTAAATAAATTTCATTAAAATATATGAAAAAAAAATATTATTAAATTACATTAAATTTTAACTCAAAATTTATAATTATCGGTTCGCTCATTTTAACAAAAATAAACGTATTATAGAAGACATGCCACTTATCCATAATTTGATATGGCATGTAATTTGACTACCAAAGAAACACAAAGGAGCTTATCATGTTTATTTTAACGACTATAAACATCAGAATATCTGAGTTTGTAACAGATCTCTATGCACGGTACTGTACAGTACAAGATGTATTTAATAATTATGAGCATGCTTAATATAGATAAATTTCACTTATTTATTTTACTTATTATTCTAAATATAAGATAAATTCAATATGTTATAAATAATTAGAAACAGACAGAGGAGTCCACAAACCCTATTTGGATCGGATTCGGGATATAAATAGGCCCCAAATTTAGTTATTTATGTATTTAGATACTGTATTTTCGGAGAAGAGGGGTTGTCGTTTTGTGTATATATTCGGGAAAATAATAATGAATAAGAAAAATGTCCCTTCTATCCCTTACGGTTTCTCTCTCCGTAAGGGATAGAAGGGAGAGCCCATGGAGTTTCTCTCATATCTGTGAATAGCTTGAGTCCCAGCTAGCGAATGACAGTAGATCATTTCTCTTAGTATTCGAACACAGAGAGAATCCAAATTTTAGATTTTTATGTAAAAAAAAAACTGATATCAAAATGGTTAAACTGTTTTTTTTATTTGTTTATTGATTTTGAAGAGGTGGAGGTCTCACTTTGTACCTTATAAACTCTCCCAGGA
>NW_019391740.1:0-1262 GCF_000671375.1 Centruroides sculpturatus
TACTTGCATGACTCTATTGTTAACCTATCCTGTGTTATTTCCAACATATATCGGGGTCGTGACCTTTGACCTGCCAGGTTAAACCCAATATATCTCGTTACAGTATCGGTACGTTTTTGATACTAGCTGCCGCTACGCATCAGAATTTTTATATTAAAATGAACTTTCAAAATATAATTTTTTTTGTTTTTATACTTTTCAATATATTTAATTTGTTTGTACAAAATAAAAAAATAATTTTTAATGATACAATAGCCACGACTATTATTTAAAAAAAAATTTTTTTTTTGTTAGACTTAACATAGACAAAAATTCAACATGGCAGCACACACAACAAAGAAAAATTTCAACATGGGATATGTTAACAGGAAAAGTATGATAGACGGGAAAGACACTACTAAAACTGAGAAAACTGTGATGAAAAATTGCAGCTTGGCACTGTGACAATGTCACAATATATATTGTCCTTATTTTTCATTTATGTCTTTTAAAACAGGTTTATTAATGCTAGGATTTATTGATTTGACCAAAACAAAACTAATATTTATGAAATAGAAAAATATCCTTAGAATAAGGCCTGCATCTAATAAAATTTAATCTTTAAGTTTTCACAAAGTATCAAAACTATACATACCATACTAAGTAACAAAATTGGCTTACGACCATAAACATCTGATAAAGCACCCATAATTGGAGCAGAAAAAAATTGCAGACAAGAAAACATTGATCCAATAAATCCTATTAAAAATGAAAATAAAATGTGAATTAAATTCAAATAAGCAAATGTAAGTCGCTTTTATAAATAAATTAAAAAAAAAATCCAGTAATGAGTTGCATGACTCCTGACTGTTATAAGATTTTATTAAAAATATAACTTTTGTATTACTGTATTAATTATAATAAATGAAATTGTGTGTGGTGCCATCTGTTATGAGATTTTGTTAAAAATATAACTTTTGTATTACTGTATTAATTATAATAAATGAAATTGTGTGTGGTGCCATCTGTTATGAGATTTTGTTATAAAAACAGCCAGGAAAGTAACAAGAAAGTAACATTTGAGATGATTTCCCATGTTATGTTATGTTTCCTGGCTGTTATAACAGCTGGGAAAGTAAAAGTCATGTATCAATCCAATAATTTTAGATTATAAGCATATAGATTATATTTTTTCAAATTAAATAAGTCAGACATTTAAAATGTTTGATACATTTAATTTAAAAGTTAATAAAATATAAAAAATTCAAATAAATTTTAGGAAT
>NW_019391741.1:0-1266 GCF_000671375.1 Centruroides sculpturatus
TGTGTTGAAGGAATTGTTATATACAGTAAAACCTGCTAAAATTATACTACTGAATTTAATGATTATCTTTATAATTTTGCTAGTTTGCATACAATATAAAAAAAAATTTAACCTTTATATGTTAAAACAATAAAAAAATCATTATTTTTAAATAGATAATTGGGAATACCTGAATATTTAAAAAAGCACACATCTATTCTGCACTAGACATTACTCTAATAATTTATTTTTATTAATTCAAAGTTTTAATTTTACTTACTCGCTTGAGAAATTCTTCAGCACATATACGAGCCCTGGCATTTAAGGCCAACTTCATCTCACTAATTTCTTTGTCAATTTCTTCCATAAAATGTATGACAAAATCAACTAGTTTGTGCTTGTACATTTGTTCAGTATGAAAATTAGTAATTAAAAACGAAATATCATATCCCTGTTAAAAAATTTACTTACAATTAGAAGTTATAAAATATTGTTTATTTTTATTCACTTAATAATCAAAAACACATATCAGGAATATAATCTAAATTTTGATTTTAAAAAATTCAGTAATTAGATAATGTCCTTACATTATTATAATGAAAAAGTTATAAATTTCTGCTGCTATATTTATACAAGTGTGCCATTGTTGTTCAAGTGATCAGGAACTCAATATTTCTCACATTACGATGTTATTTTGTATTTTTGGGTCTCAAAAAAGAAATATTTGCTATTTCTGTACACATTATATATTACTTTAACTGAAAGTGATTTTTGTTACTTTTTAAAAACTTTTTTATGCTTTACAAGTATTATCTGTATTCTAGTGTAGTTGATTATACTATCACGGTTTACTATCTTTTAGCTGCAATGTTTGCATTTGTGAACATTTTCTAAATATATCCTTTGACAGAAACTTTGCACATCCAGATAGAACCGTCCTATTACTGCAAAAGTCAGCATTCAGTTATGTCTCAGACAGGTATGCATATGACTACAGATGAGCTATGAATGCACACTGTGTATTGTAAACAGAATTCCTTAAGTTTGTACCACAGTACCATATAAAAAGCACTCAGAGACTTGCTGTTCAGTATTTTTAGTATACATTTTTAGTATCAGACATGCTTTTATGATGCATTCAAAAACAGCTTGAATAACTCCCAAGATTATTTTAATAATTATTACAGTAGAGCGTCGTTTATCCGAAGGTCGGTTATCTGAAACGTCGGTTATCCGAAGGAATTCCAGTCGACAAATTTAAATTTTCGCCAGTGCTGTGGCGCTGTA
>NW_019391742.1:0-1256 GCF_000671375.1 Centruroides sculpturatus
ATTACAGACATTTCTAAAGAGTTTTAAATACATTTTAAAGCGATATAAAAACACAATTACCCGTTTTACATCACTCTGTGACGTATAACGAAATTACACTAACATAATTTTTCATGAAAACGAGCCTGTCTGTCGGTCACACACTATTCTTTTAGATATAGAACGTGACCGACAGACGAGAAAATAAATCGATATTTTAAACACGAGAAGAAGTTTATAAATAGCTATAACTTGTTGAATTTAAGTAATAATAATATTAAGTTAATTATTTCAACTAAAAACATAATTTTTTTTCTCTAAGAATCCATCGCTCATCTTAGTTTTAGAGAGGAAGATGGAGAGGAAAGAAGAAAAATAAATTAGTCACGCAATAAAAACATTATTACCACATTTAAAATCGATTAATTTCTACGAAATTTTAGAGAAATCTGTAGGAAAAAAATTATCAGTTCCTATTCAATTATCACGAAAAATAAAATTAAAACAAAAAATAAAGAAAACTGTGAATAAAAATCTCATCCAAGTTATAGTTAAGAGATTAAGAGAAACATAAAAAGCTTTTGAAGTTGAAAGAAAATTGGCGATTTCTTTTCTTATTTTTTTCTAAATATTGATCAACTTTTAAAGGTTTTAAAGGATTAAATTCCTTAATTGCTTCTAAAAAGAAACCATTTATACACGGTCGGTAAGTTTGCAAGTTATAAAAAGATTTCTAGGATTTTTCATCAGCATCACTTGTTCCTTCTACAAAGTATGGAAATTTATACGGATGGCTATAAATTTTATATGGTTATATTTATCTATTTTATACAGTTTTAAATTATGAATAATTTAATATCCCTAATAAATTCTTTCTCTATTTTTGTCCAGTGAAATATCTCGTAATAAATAGCAATAAGGTAAATTTGATTATCTTCTTTAGTGAGTGAGGAAAGTAACACTAAAATATATATTTAATTATTTTAATTATGATAAGTTTTCTTCTTATACTATTAGATTTTTAGTTGTTTTAGCTAAAAATTGTTTAAGATTTGTTGTAAAATATCGTATTCTGCATTTTAGGAGTCGTTTTCATTCCACAATTTTCATATTTTTAGATGTTTGAATCACTGAAAACTGCTTAAAATTTTCTAAAAATATTAAGTAATTCGTCATATTTCATGGAAAATTTTGTTATAACGATCTTAATTATTACTTTTTCCGGCTCAGGGGACCTTGAAACGACGAAAAATGTAAATAAATTGGATATTTGTGGA
>NW_019391743.1:0-1260 GCF_000671375.1 Centruroides sculpturatus
ATGAGAATGTCCGGGAAATCCGACTCCAGCTGTTCTCAAGGTCATCCAGCTGTGTAAACAATGACTCATCAGTGTGAAATTTCACAGAAAAGCGAGACAAAGGAAGTTAAACTTTGAAGCTTTTTCTTCAAAATTAACACATTTCTTTCGTTTTTTTTCAGTTTTATGTATTTTTGTGTAATTATAAATAATTAAAAATTGATCAGGAATGAAGGAGCTAAGAAGCAAACCTCATACTTTCTTATAGGAAACAGCGAGGAAATTAAAAATTCATAAAAATCTGATCAATTTTTATGAAAAATATTTTAGGATCATTACAAATTAACTCTGAACTTTTTTTCAATGCTAAATGTTTTTTACCAAAACTTACATTTTTTAATGATTTCTTTTTTAGGCTTTTTAATATAGTTCTTTATTGTTTTTTTAGGTTTATTTTCAAACAAAATTATTCTATTTTTAACTGTATTAACTGTAGATATCTTGTGTAACCGTAAGATTGTTGTGATGCTCAATTACATCTTTCTTTTTATTTTTTTTTTAAATTTTAATTTATTTCGAAATGTTTGTTAAGAATCCGTTGGCCAATCAACGTTTTATCTTTTAAATACACTGTTGATTTGGATACTTTCTGTAATTAACTTTAAGAATTACTTAATTTGAAAATACATAATTTCTGTAATTTAAACAAAATGGATTCTTCCACATTACGTAATAGTTATTTTATGCCTTGTTAGAAAATAAAACTGAATATCTAAATTATAAACTCTGTTTTATGTGTACTGTTTGCAGATTACACTCAAAAATAAGCGAAAAACGAAAGTGTTATATTATTGGCCGAAATGTACTTGAAAGGGCATCTAGTAAATACGGGTCTAAGTATTAACTGATATTTTGATATATTTAACTTCGTACTCAAGTTTATACAATTATTACTTACGATAAAAATCTTTTCACTAGAACACGAAATATATGATGCTTACGAGAAAATGGCCAGTTGGTGACAAACAGGAACTGCAGAAAATTCGAAGTAGTGCTACTCTTCGAGGTTACGGTCAGAAAATACTCCACGAAGACCTTGAAGCGATGAACCAAATAACAAAAAGTTCGAGAAAAAACATAAATGGACGACAGAACGAACGGGTGTACATGGATTAGATGACGGCTACAGAAAAGGAGGGGGATGAACATAAATTCGGGGTGAAAAGATGAAGATCTTCGCTCAATAAACAAAAAACCGGTATTAATACATTGGCTCGCGGT
>NW_019391744.1:0-1273 GCF_000671375.1 Centruroides sculpturatus
ACTGTGACAATGATATCGTATGAAATAGACGTGCTATATCATAACTGAGACAGATAACATATAGCACTTTTCGCATAACATCGAACCCCTGTAAAAAGTCTATAAGTGTTTATTTTTCCACTTCTAATGACTTGGGTTTTTCGTTCATAAACAGCACTTTCTTAATTCTAATAAGTGCGCTCCAGTAGCTGAGTGCATAAAACCCTTCTCTGAACTATGGTAGTTAGTTTGTCGTGGGTTCAGGAATGGCCAACAGGATGGCCACGTGAAGTTTTCCGAAATTTCTTCACCTTAGTAGCACCTAAATAGAGTCTAACATTCCATAAAATTCATCCTAGGCTGCATCCCTGCGGGCACATGTGTCGCGTTGCCATAACCAATCGATCCGAACTAATTCCAATAGGCGATTATTTATTGTGACATCGTTAAACGGAAATTCCTATATAGCGTATCCGGGCCCCTTCTCCATAAGATTTCCACCTCTGGTCTCGAAGTTTATCTATCCAATTTCTTTCTCGAGATTAACACAATTGCAGATGGAGAACAGTCGGAATTTATAAGTTTACAACTTTTTCAACTGGCAACCTAAAAAATTTATTTATAAACGCAATATTCACAGGAAAATTCTTCGCGTGTAGTTTATACAACTAGTTTCGGAAGTTTAAATACTTTATTATCACAAAAAATTATTGTAGCAATTCCAAAAGATGTTTTTTTATCTAAACAAGTTTCAGACGTTAACGTTAGCAACAACTACGTCACGTACGAGACTAGCAGAACCTGTCTAAAACGTATCACTTTTAAACTACTAATAGTAAACTGGTATTAAGTATTAATCGTNTACATAATACAATTTTTCTGGCGGGCACAAAATATGCTTCAAGTGATTATAGATAGGTCCGAGTTTAAATATTTGGTCTGATTCTCGCAAAATTTAATCAGTTGGCATAGTTTCTTAGAGATAACATTAAAACAAAATTCAATACCTGACTACTTGACTTATGAAATTGTGCCATTTCGTACAATCCGAGTATCGCTATAAACGTGACAATAGTTGTCTGAAATAACCAAACTTTATACTGAATTTAATCTTTGTTATATTGTAGTATTTGATTTATATAAATGCAAGGTTATCTTAGGTAAGGGTACATCACAGCAAGTGACCAATTTAAGACATTTTTAAAATTCTTAATTTTTCTACTGTACACAATTTAAAGGATTTTTAAAACGTATTATATTGGACATTTGATGTGCTAAACCCTTACGTGAAATA
>NW_019391745.1:0-1257 GCF_000671375.1 Centruroides sculpturatus
TTCATAAACATTAATTATGATTGAAATAAAACGAAATTAACATATCTTTAAATGTTAAAATTCAATATCCACCCCGTTCCTTTTCCATATACTGTGTTGATTTCCATCTATCTAACTCCTTCTCGTCATTAAGGAAGGACAGACGGACAGACGGACAGACGGACGACAGTGGAAATGTATAGGTGTGAAACCTGGAAATTTCAACTCAAAAGTTCTAAAATTTGCTAAAAATGCTTTCATATTAATGTAATAAAAGCCGTTTAGAGTCATTATCAAATATAGGATGGATGAGATCGATTGCCTCTTCGTTAAATATATGTAAATTATAAAATAAATATGAAATATAATTTACATATTTTTTAAATAGTGGAAATTATTAAGAGTTGTACAGGTTTTAATATGAAAACTCTGTATAATTCTTCAAACTTTTCAGAATTAATTGATTTGTCAACGTTAAGGTTATGGCTATAATTTTGTCATTTATAATCAGGTCTCATTCGGCTAGTAGGGATGGGGAATAAGAAATCCCCAAAATTTTTACATTTTTGAACTCGGGGAGCCTTGAAACTTCGAGAAACACAAAAAACTTTTTTCCCTGTTTGTATGGATGTTAGTGTGTGTATGGGGAGCATGATTCTGTTTATCCACTTTGAAGCTTAATAACTCCTGTGCTCTTTGTCGTTAATTTTTGAAATTTTGCAGGAAAGTTTTTGTATTAGGAGGATGTATGCTATTAAATTTTGGAGGTTAAAGATTGAGGTGGCGAGGAGATAGAGTGAGTCACGTGCTACATTTCAAATGGAGTCGAGCTTAATGATTTTACTAGTAATAAGCATTTGCAATTTTCTTTTCTTAAAATAAAACTCGTCTTCATTTTTAAAATTAAACATTTTCCCATTTTATAATAATTAATATTATAAAATGTTTTTGGTACTACGCACAATTTTAACTTTTTTACCGGAAATGTCATACAACTCGTTGCTGGATTTTTATTTTTATCATTTTATTGATATGTAAGAAAAATTCTTTGAATTTTTGTAAAACTTTTTAAAGTATAGCATTAAAACGTGTAATTATATATTGTTGTTATTATTAGAATCATGAAAAATGGATTAATTTTATAACAATTCCTTGAGAATTCTACAAGGAATCATATATCTAGAGTTGAATCGATTAACAGAGTTTCCGTGTTAATAGATACAAAACACTTACTAACTGATCTCATTTTTAAAACGATCTTTATGTATTGATATATTT
>NW_019391746.1:0-1252 GCF_000671375.1 Centruroides sculpturatus
CATTTCCCAACAATCTTTGTTATTTATTTACTGATATTAATATAAAATTTTTACAATTTCCAAACTTTTTCCCTTTGTTCTCAGTTCCTCCAGACATTCAATTTTAAACATTAATAGCAGTACTACTGTAAATCTAAACCTGTATTAGGACAAATTATTATATTAAAGTTTAACATTATCTCTGTTTTTTTACATTTATACAATAATTTCACAACTTACATCTCTTTCTGTTCACTTTGACTTACTCTTTATCTCCACTTTTGATTGTTTTCTTTATACCTTAGACGCACCCCTTCCTCTATGATTCTTTGCCATGATTGGTGTATTTCTTTTCCAGTATTATTATTCGTTCTGTTATTTTGTCTAATTATATTAATATGTTCGTAAAGTTGTCTTTTATAATTATTATTTTCTTTTTTCCTTACTTTTACTGATTTTACTATTATTTCACAACCTGTAGAATTACAGTGCTTCACTACCACTGAATTTGCATAATTTCCCCTGATTGCTTGAATGTGTTCATTTATTCTTATTTTTAATTTTCTTTTTGTTTCCCCTATATCTATTTTTTCTGGTTTACAATTACAATTAAAGGAATATACCACTCCTTTTTCTTCGAATATATCATATTTTTCTTCATTTCTATAACATAGATGTTTTTAGTTGTATTCACTTTATCTGGTATTAGATTAATTCTACTATTTAATACTTTTTTAATTCTTTCAAACAGCTTAGGGATATATCTTATTTTAACAAAACTTTTTTCTTTATCTATTAATTTTAATTGTTTATCATTTTTCAATTTTTCTAACCATTTCAGGTACATATTTGCTACAAAATGTTTTTATTTTTATGACAAGTATAGAACAAACTTTATTTTCATATATAAATTTTGTTTTTTGTCGTAATAATTCTACACATCACAATAATTAATAAAAAAATATCAAAGTCCAAAACAGTATTAAATGGTCGCCTACTGGTGCCATTACCCTATTATATTTACACTTTAAAATTATTTCTATTTTTTATAGTGAAAGTTATTTCTTTAAATAATTTCATACATTCATTTGTTGAGAAATATATAAAAAGATATCAAATATATTTTATAATTAGTGTAATGTCTGTGATATCTTTTTTAAAAAATTCAGATATAAAAGATTAAACTGCCCCTTCTTATGCCAGATTTATAGAATTGCTTCCAAACCTTTTGAAATAGCTTCATAGCACATCATATAATTTTATATAAATATAG
>NW_019391747.1:0-1248 GCF_000671375.1 Centruroides sculpturatus
AAGTTTAAAACATTAAAGAAAAATAAATTTAACAAAAACTGCATTAAATTGTTGTTCTTCATATGCATGAAAAAGTATGGTGACGCAATTATAAGTGATTTTTGTATTGAATGCTTGTAAATGTATCTGAACGATGACATCGCAGATATCATTTTCTAGCTTATATAATAATGTCAAAGGATAGAATTCCTTTCGAAACAAACTTGACAATAATATTTGCTCTGTTCTTTGTTGTAATGATTTAAGACAAAGAACAGAATAAATTTTATTGTCAAGTTATTTCAAGAGGAATTCTATCCTTTGATATTATTGTAAATGTATTGTAACAATTATACATATTAAATACCTCTAACTATTATATTAAATTATTGCTGACAACAGCATTGAAGATGCCCCAAAATGCTTATACGTTAATAAAATATAGTTGCCTGAAAAAGGTTTGTTGTTTGTTGATTTTCTTAGGAAAAATATGGAATTGCTTAACAATATAGAAAATGGCATTTTCTAATGAAATTAATATTTTTATATAACTATTATTCACAACATAAATCTAAACATTTTGAACTTTATTTGATGCAATTATCTTAATTTAAAATACTTAATATAAAATACAATACATAAAATAACAAAGATTATAAAACTTTGAATTAAAATTATATATATTTTCATACAGATTTAAAAACAAAGAAAAAAGAAAAACAAAAGTAAAAGCTACTGTATTTTTGTATGTTCAACCCATAAATTATTTGTATTTAAAAAAACAACTTGAAAGAAATAGTGAATTATGCAATAGAGTGGATTAAATGTTGATTTTACATTGCAATCAAGAACTTGCTGCTAGCAGAAGCACAGAGTATATGGCAGAGTGAATGCAGAGGCTTTATTTTCATTCTATCAATTTTTTGTGAAATATATACCATTGCAATTATATGCATAAAAATATGGTAATATAATTTGTCAATAAAAAGGCTTGTTTTATTTATACTTAATAAAAAGCTATGCACAATGTTAAGAGTAGAAACTTGAATAAAAACATATAAAAGCATTTTTGTCTAAACTAACTAGGCTTACAATATGCACACAAATATATAGTTTTATTCTTAACTGAATACAAGTTGTATAGATGTAAAATTCTTCATTTAATTAATAATTTCCTAATATAGTATGTTGATTACATAATGCAATTAAAATGTTGCCTTTTCACTGCATTACAATGCAATTGAAAGATATATAAGATATTAAAATGAA
>NW_019391748.1:0-1253 GCF_000671375.1 Centruroides sculpturatus
AGTACTGGTAACTATTAAACTAAATGTTCCTAATATTAATACAAATTATTTTCTTTACGTTTTTTATTTTAACATTGCTAATTTATATATTTATTTAACAACGATATAATATCAATAACAATGTTGAAATTTAAGAACTGAACCAAAAATGGATATAACAGTGAATATTAAATAGATAATTGGAACAAAATAATATTTAAAAAAAAATCTGTTAAAATTTTAATGCTCGTTTCTTTTCGTTTATTATTTAAAATTTTCACACGTAAAATTAAATAATGAGAATAATAAATGCTCATCACGTTTACTTATATTTCTCTCAAATTATAATGCTTTGATTTTCTATAATTTTAATCAATACGATAAGAATATGAACATGAAGAATAGAAAATTTAATTAATTTTTGTTTTTTATGTTCATTCTATTTCATAAAACGAAGAAATTACGAAGAAAAATGTTATTTTGTTACTCATTATACAGTCAAATGCAATATTTAAAAATTTGCCAATTAATATAGAATTTTAATTTGATTAAATATTTATAAAATATAACATTTTAACTTTATAATAAGTAGTTAAAATAAATCTAATATGCATACAATAGATTAGAGTTAAATTACATGTTCTTTCTTCAATAAAATTGTCTTTAATACCTTATTCTGTAGTTTTGAAGCAACTTTACTTATCATATTGATAGTTAGATTATAGACAGAGAGCAGATAGACAGAATATTTATAAACAGTATAATCTGATCTTGTCAAAGATGGAAATATTATATAAATTAGTTTAATGATGACAAATAGCAAATTTTTTACATGAAAATATAATTTTATAAATTATAAATTATTTTATTAATTCAAATCAATAAATAAAGAAAGAAATACAATCGTTTTAATTTGTCTTTTTGTGATATTTTTATACGGACCCAAATGTCCTGTATAGAAAAGTGAGAAGAACACACATATATAAAATATTCCAGGATGGAACCAACAGGATCATATAGTTTGATGACTTTTTATATAGTCTAAATGTTTAGTTTTTTTAATATAAAAAAGTTATGAAAATGCTATCAAAAGAGACTGGTTATTTATAAATTAAGAATAGATATTTCATCATTATATTTGTTTAATTAACTTCACTCATGTTTTTATGCCTTTCAGAGTGATATGGGGTCTGGCTTAGATCCTATTTCACTTCTCTCACATTTTCTTTTTAGATGATCGTATAGCCGAGGCAATAAAGACATACGCCTGCTGT
>NW_019391749.1:0-1258 GCF_000671375.1 Centruroides sculpturatus
GAGTAGAACATATCTGTTCGATACATAGGTAATGGTAATATAAGTAAATAAATTTGCATTTACTGTTTAAATTTTTACATATGTATGGCAATATAGTTAGAAAAACCATAACTTATTCTCTGATACATTTAAATCGCCATAGAAATTTAATCCAGATAAAGACGAACTATTTTTAAAATAATTTATTCACTTTAACGCTACATAAAGTGTGCTATACAATTTTACTTAATTCACTATATTGAGAAATAGTATTTAGGATGAAATAATTTTGACACGAGAAATTACATTTTATATAACACTCACATTGGCTCTACATAGTTTGGTAATTTATATAATATTCTGCACTATCAAAAGTAGAATATGAATGAAGATTCATCACTAATCATTATCACTGTCAATATCTAATAATATTGTCTGAACTTTTGCCATATATTTTTATTTGTTAACCTTCAATTCATCATCCTTTAATTAAAGTTATTACGTGCCTGTAAATAAGTTGAATATGTTGTCTAAATAGTTAGAATTTCCTCTTTTTTCTCTAACAATCTATATTTGAAATCCAAGAACCAAACTGACTTTTAATCTCCCTTCTCTAATCTGTTCTTTTTTTTGGCTCAACTTTAATCTCTCTCTATCTCATTAATATACACAATATAAATTGTGAATAACATATATCATAGTTCTTTTCTCACTGCAAACTACAATAAGTCACTTAATATTAATTAATGAAAAAATATATGGGCTTAACCTTGATAAACTCCAAAGCCACCCTAAATCCTAAATCTCCTTTTTTTGCAACACTAATCTATCCTATCTTAACACATGGTTTAACTTTTCTATACATGATTGCGAACATTTCTATACATTCTACCCATAATTAAATATATATAATTCTCATTGACACCTTTTCTTCCTGACTCAGAGTTCTCGGGAATCCCGAAGGCATCCCACATTAATTTAATAATGAATACACAGGCTTAACTATAAATGTTTTTACTACTTTTTCTTACCCTTAACGAAAACTCCCAAAAATATTTAAAAATGAACACAAATTGTAAGCAAAAAATAAACAGTCTAATGAATTTAAAGTCTAAAACAGTGTTTCTCAACCTCTAACGAATCGTCGCCCCTTCAACGTAGTATCGTCCCCCTTCAATAAAACCGTTACGTAGTATCGCCTCCTTTACTTCAAAATTTCGATGCACAGGGCCAAGGCTAACGCTAAATTCGTACTGCATTGAATAGACTAGTGACTAGT
>NW_019391750.1:0-1295 GCF_000671375.1 Centruroides sculpturatus
TTTACGAATTTGCTGATTTGTACGGTTTAAATACAGTATTTACTTTTAATATTACCGATATGCACCATACAAAATAAAACGTGTTGTATTATCATTAAAAGACAAATTAAAGTATTTGTTTTGATTATCCGGATTTATCCTTATCCGGACTACCTTCATCCCCAATTAGTCCGGATAATAGAGGTTCTACTGTATTAAATGTCTATTATAACATTTGTAGACAAGATTCTAGCTCTAAATGAGACAGTTGGGACCATATTAGAACTGTAGACCATACACTTAGGAGTAAAAAAGTCAAAGGAACCAATGGTCTACGTGTGACTCTTCACAAGATACAGCCCCCAAAATTGGCTGCTTGTTAAACATGCAACAAGCTTAACAGAGCACACCAGCACAATTCCAATCGTGCCCAACTGGTAATCGTTTTTCCCGCCCCGTGGGCACCAAGAGGGCCTCTTTTAGCAACGATGTGACCAGGTGTTAAGGGACGGGACCCAAGACATCCAGATGGATCACCACCCAAAAAATTCCTGGGGTTTTTTGGCACCTCCAGATTCGATCCCTGGTCCCGTAGAGCGGTAGGCTCCCACCTCGACTGCTCGACCATCTGGCAGTCTAGTCGGTGCAACGGCATTTCTCGTGTTTTACGCGCTTTTAGGAGTCTCTAATAAAGTGGAAAACGGTTGACTTTTAGCATCATTTTAGAAACAGTTCAGGGCAAAAGTTGTTGATTTTTCACTTTTAATGTTACCCTATTTTTGGGGTCTTCAAAACGCCTCGGGATTTTGGAGCCAGAGACCATCAGTTCCTTTAACTTTTTTATTCTGATGGTCTACAGTTCTGATAAGATCCCACTACCTCATTTAAAGCTAAAATCTTACCGTTTTTTCATTCTAATGGAGTTATTCAAAAAATATACCTACATCAATATTTGCAGTTTTTGCAACTACATTGAGTTTCTCTGCAGTCTCTTGTATATTAATAGGTATTTCATTTTCAATAAGATTTGCATTTTGCCAAAAAGAAGGAATGCACAAACCGTCTGGAAATTAGAACAATTGCAGATAACACGAAGAATAACATAAAGAAATTAAAGATAAAATTAATCTAACATAATTTATTAAGATTAGATATGACTATGAAAGTTACAAAAACTATAGTCAAATTTAATTTCAAATATTACACTTTAATTAATCATTTATACTAGAATATATGTTACAACATTTATGCTATTACGAATGATAACATCCGAAAGTACTTACTCGCATCCATGTTCCACGACGAAAATCGATCGA
>NW_019391751.1:0-1320 GCF_000671375.1 Centruroides sculpturatus
GTTTCTTGAAAATTTGATCACGATTTAAATACAGTATTTATTTTTAATATTACCGATATGTCATCGAAAAGAAAACGTGTTGTATTATCATTAAAAGACAAATTAAAGTATTTGTTTCGATTATCCGGATTTTTCCTTATCCGGACTACCTTCATCCCCAATTAGCCGGATAATCGAGGTTCTACTGTATATATATTCTAATAATACTGATCTATATATTTATATATAGATATAGATAAATTGAAAAAATCTTCATATTTTAAGCCAACCGTGGGTTCTTCCAGACTCCCAACAGGACGACCACGCAGTGAGGAACGGAGCACAGACCGTCTATGAAAAGTTTCTAAGGTTACTGGCCCGGATCTATTCCGAGTCACCCAGAAGCCAGTGACATATACTGACGTCATTTTAAGAATGTTATGCAAATAATCCAAGAGAGAATTACCTTCTAGCTCCAATAACATCAACTGAGAGGAATTCACAAATCTGTTCTACATTCAAAACTACAAAATCTTTACACTCAATAACCTCTTCGAATTTTCTAGCCATTGCCTTAAGAGCTCTTTGCCAAGTTTGGCGAAGACCCAGTTTCTTAGCCGTCACGTATATGGAAAGTAGATTATTGACATTATTTTCGGGATTTGTTAATATCTACAAAATAAATTTATTTCTTAAAATAAAATTGCAATTATGTGAAATGAAAATGGTAAATACCTTATTGCAATGTTCGGATACTTCGTGTATCTCGAGTGTTTTGGATGCTTGATAAACATCAGTCAAATTCTGACAATTGATATCAAGTTCTCCCGTGTACATGTAATTTAGTAAAATTCCGAATGCTTCGGCAGTAATGGATTTCAGTTTAATCTGTTAATAGTTCATAATCTTTTGACTTTTATCTAATAATTGAATAAAACTGAATTATTGTAAAATTAGATTTACATACATTTTTCAGAGACTGTTTCTCAGATTCCATCAGTATTTTTCTAAAATAAGGAGAATAACAAGTTAAAACAGATTTGTGAGCTGGATATGAATGTTTCTCCACTTCAATATCAATATCTGTCATTTTTTTAAATCTCCATAGACCGGCTGTATGTTGACCCAGAAGAGCAAAGTGACTACTTTTTCCAGGTAATTCTCTCGATTCCTTATTCATTTTACTATATAAATTCCTGATTATAATATAATTTATTAACTTTCTTTAAAAGTTACGTTTTTCTTACCAACGTTTTTGTAAATTTTGGAATAAAAGATGTAAGTTTTATTTATTTTAACAAATGAATTCTTTATAATAAGGAAATTATTATTACGTTTTTC
>NW_019391752.1:0-1249 GCF_000671375.1 Centruroides sculpturatus
GATCTGCCGCCCAGAGCCTCGCAATGGATAAGGCCGCCGCTGTGTGTACGTACTCCCTAAAATCAAAATTCTAAGTAGAAAAGAGTTTTCTATAGTACAAATACAAAGCTAGATTTGCGAGTACAAGTTTCAGTCCCATAGTGTATTGCAAACTGGCTTATAATTTCCCTAGCAGATAGCACCCTAAACTTGCAAATCCCCCTACTAGAATAATTGTGACCTATTCTTAGTGACACTTGTCTTATCACCTAAAGGTGCGTAAACACGGGCCAACTGTTGGCCCGGCCAACTCATCACCGATGACGCAGACTGCCAATCAACTATTAGCCCACCGACGTACAACTTGCACACAATTTAATTGCTGATCTAACCAGACCCCGACCTGTTTTAAAAAGGCGACAAGTTATTGATCTTGCGTCCGAATAAAAGCATCAACAAAATATAAAAAAGAAGTTGCTGCTTTATATGTAATCGAGAAAAACATTTTGCTTTTCTGTGGCATAATTTTTCTGATAAAATAATGGCACATATTTTCGAACAAACTGTTGAAATTCAACAAAAGAACTGTGATACGAAAACGAAATAACTACAGTGTTGCTGGATCTGACACTAAAAATAGCACAAATTTTAATAATTATTCTATTTCGTACATTTGAATTAAAATTCCAAATAGTTTAAAAATTTATTGAAATAAATAAATAAATTCGCTTACACAAAGAATTTGAATAAATTAAGATTTTGCTATTTTCTTGTCTTGATACTAAAAATAATTGATTTTGGGGTTCATACCAAGCGCATCTCCTAAATGAAATTCCTGGATCCTCCCCTGAATTTGCAATGAATTTTAACAATTTTTTAGTAGGCTATGTTAACTTGTGTAAAACAATATTTGAATTTCTTTACGATATACTTGCGATATAAGTGATATTTGCTGTTTCTATTATGATTATGAGCGATCATTGCAGTCTTCAGAGTATAGAGCAGTGATTCCCAGAGTACAGAGCAGTGGGCGCTACTCTTCCATTTTGGGAATCAATAGTAGAAGATTCAAAGGGTATACTGGAAGACGAGAGAGCGGTAGAGGGGACTGGAAGCGCAAAAGGGACAAAAATTTATTTGAAGTAAAAATAATTTACTGTTGAACTTCAAATAAATACTTCGTAAAATCAGTTTTGAGACATACGATTTTATATTAATACAGTACTTTAAGATAATTTTAGACAATTTTTTTTTATTTAGAAAATTAATG
>NW_019391753.1:0-1248 GCF_000671375.1 Centruroides sculpturatus
AACAGTAATTAGAATTATTAATATATTATAATGAATATAAACATTAATCATAGCTTCAAAATGATTATCAGTAATGTATAATAAAATTGCTATAAAGTGATTTGTTCAATAAACTCTGTACATATTTCTAACATTACATGAGAACAAACATAAGCCATTTAAATATGGACCTGGTTTTGATATCAACTTAATCTAATTATATTCAAAATATCTCGAAATACTCATTAAGTCTTAATTAATAGAAAAATGGCTTAACAAAAATTTGTATGTATGTAAAATCACTTTAATCTGTGTCGGTTGATTTTCCCACAGCAACACCAAGCTAGTACTCAAGACTTTATTGCAGCATAATTTTAACAGATTATACATCGTATGCATTTCGGGCTGCTGTGACTTTAAAGTACCTCTTCAGTGCTATTAAACACAATGATATGATTATAAGACTTGATAATGTTGTGATTAACAATAAAAAATATATTATTTACAATATGATTATTTTATGTTAGAGTCATAAAGATTGAAAGAGTTAATACCAGCAAATCGATAGATTTGCTGGTATTAACTCTTTCAATTATATTAACATCAACTATTATAGTTGCAGCTTCATATTTCATAAACACATACGCACAAGCAGCTTTCTACACTCAAGGTTAAAATTTCAAATTTTCTTTTCATTACATTTACTTATCTGTAACAATATCTATAATCAATAACAATCAAATTTTGTTATATCAAATGTAATTAATAAAATTGCTTTAACTAGGAGAACTTCATCCCTGACTGAAGCACAATGATGGCTTGTGAACTCTGATTAGTTCATTGAGGGCACTAAACTAAAGCGACTTGTCACTCTGCATAAACAGTGAATTCTTATGTTTATTATAAAACTTCCTTAATTTACATAATAAACACAGTGCAAGGTATAACATGTTGACATATTATACTTTGCAACGTATACTATTTACAATGCAAAATTTTTCCATTGATTTAATATGATTTAACATTTGACTCTCAATATCTCCTGTTCTAGGTCGATTTTTAAAATTTAGTCTCTGTCATGACACACCATTTTATTACTTCTATTAATGTGTTAAATTTCATTCAAATTGATCAAATTGTTACTTTGCAAAATGTGTTACAACAATTTGTTAATTTAAACTGCTGTCAAGAAAGCTTGTTCACTTTTCTCACTGCACTTCAATTACTAGATTATGAAGCATTATTTTATTTTAAAATTTTGTTAAAAAA
>NW_019391754.1:0-2259 GCF_000671375.1 Centruroides sculpturatus
TTTTCTTATTCTCGTTGCTCACCAATTGTCGAGTGGATAAAAACACTAAACGTAAGTTGTGGGTTCGAAACTCACTAGCTATGTACAGTATAGTTCACGTGTCTCGTAACAAAATAGGGCCCAGTTTCTCAAGGAAAGTCTTCCTGGTTGGCATTCTTCGTTGGCAAATTGCATTGCCATATTCTATCAAACAAATTAACTAATCAACTATTCTCTCTAACTGAGTAGAAGTGTATCTGAGAGAAGAAATGGTAGAAAATAGAACATTTCTCTTAAATTATATTACAAGTATAGAATGCGATCAGTATTCAATGATCACTCGGTCACTGGTGTGCTCATTAAGTTAGGTCTAAATTTGCTAATGTTTTATGTTAATGCCCTCTTGTGTTAGGGACCGCTTTGGATAATCTTTAGTGTGTAATCAGAATTTACTAGAACTTAATTTATAAAATAAAATATTTAAACGTTAAAGGATCAAGAAGATGAAATGAAAATTCTAAAAGAACAAATTAATAATCAAAATAAAGAAGTGTACGTAATTGAGAAGAATATATCTTACTTGGAACATAAGAAAGAAGTGAAAGATAAATGGAACGAAATGAAACAATCTGTTATGTCGAAAAAATCCAAAGAAATTGCATCATTGAAAAAAGTATGCTTTGAGTTTCAAAACAGCATAGAAGATTTGAGAAAACAGAATATAAATTTAGACAAAGCAAGTATTTCGTTCAAATACGTAAATTTCGATTGCAATTTTAATTTTAATAATTTATATTGTTCTTATAGGAAATAAAAAAAGCCAAAGTAGGAAAAGAAAACGAAACGAGCTATTTAAAAATTAGTCAAAATAAAGAAGAAGCGCTTCAAAACAGTTTAAAACGAGAAAGATTACAAAAGGATACTTTTCAAAAACAATTGAAGAAATCAGAAATAAATACAATCGCGTTCAATAGAGAATATATGATACTGTTAAATGCGGTATAATTATAGTTACAATTAATTAATACTACTGTATACCTTGTATTTTATTTTTAACTTTCCACTCTGTAGGCACTAAAGGGGCCTTTTACCATTGTGATTTTGGTCGGGTCTACTACGAAAGCGACCGTTCGTCACGGAAATATCGGGCCGATATTTACGTGACGAACCACCCATGGAAATTCCTTGGGTACCCAGAATAGCATAGTATTTGACGACCATCCGGTCGTCAAATACTATGCTATTTTGAACTCTTTCCGTTCAACGGGACCTTTTTTAAGCAAGGCNAGCCAGTAGGCCCAAGCCTTAATGGCTTCGTCCATCCAGCGTCATTCATCAATACACTTATTACACTTATTTGCTACATTTATAATACAATTACTTAAAACGCACTAGTTATATAATTATACTTACTAAATTTTATTATTTTAAAGTTACAAAATGCCAAAAATGAAGCGGAAAGTATATCAAATAAACTGAAAAATAGTAAAAATGTCAAAGAATTGAAAAGACATCATTTTATGAAGTTACAAGAACAACAGATTAAACTTTCTCAATCCCGGGATGCAATTATGGCAAATTATCAAAAAAATCGAGTAAGAATACATTTGTTTTTTACTTATTTTTTATTTTTAAATTCTCATTCAATGTGGATATTTGATTCATGTACGTCTAAGTACGTCTAGTGAAATTCCACAAAAGTCAATCTTTTCTGAAATTGTTTTTCGGATGATTCCGAGAACTGACGAATTTGGAAAGAGATCCCTCACTAAGATTAATTTATATTTGTATTCCATGGATTTCGAGATTCATAAACGAGGAGACTCAGAAGTATCTCCTCATTGAATTCCAGCATAGATTCCTCCGGATCGAAATGTGAATATACGTCTTTCACAACGGGATTGGACGATCTGCTAAGGGTGGTAGTTTCCGGAAGGACTTTCTATTGGATAATATCTCCTATTCAGGTGTTAGACACGTAAAGAAAACTGGAAATAACCATGACAACTACCAGTGTTCAGTGGTTTTATCCACTCGTCCCTTGAAGGTCCTCTCTCACTAAGGAAACGTATTCTTTTCCACCGATAGAAGATTCCTCATTAAGAGGAAACACATTTATGTCTTCTCTTAGTGAGGAATATTTGCTCGAAATTAATCCGGATTTTCCCGAATTTGGAGTCATTCTTCACTCTCTCAATCGTGTATTTTCGATCAAGGCTATCGAGAGATTAACCGTGTCTCTTTTGCTTCTTAGCGGATCTCTTGAGCCTTTTGTTTTTT
>NW_019391755.1:0-3088 GCF_000671375.1 Centruroides sculpturatus
CTAATACAAAAAATAACTTTTAGAGGATCCAAAAATTTGCGCTACTATAACAGAAAAAACTGGTACATTTACTAGCGATAATTATCCTCTACCTTATAACCCAGAAACGGATTGTTATTATCAAATCATTAAGTATAATAGTGCAGTTTGCCAAGCAAATCTTCATTTCTCGGACTTCGTTGTTGGTTCAGAAAACGATGCCACGTGTGTCGAAGACTATTTAGAGATTCAAGGAACACGCTATTGTGGTGTCAGGAGAGGAGAAAATGGTTAGTATTATTAGAAAGGTTTAGGCCGAAGTTTTCATCTCTCAAACGTGAACGTCGAACGTCAAACGCCGCTATCTTTAAGCGGTGCTCGACGTTCGACGTTTACGTTTGAGAGATGAAAACTTCGGCCTCAACCTCTCGTATTCTGCGTTAAAGAACTTAATAAAGTTCTTTATTAATTATTCTTTTAGTTGTGGTTGGTTTTCCTTCGGATAAAAATGATATTTCTTTGAGATTCTCAACTGATGCATATAGAGAGAGATCAGGATTTCGTATTGAAGTCAGCCAGATTACAGAAGGATGCGAGAAAGCAACAGATGATGGTATAATTACTCTTTAATAATATAATAAATATTCAAAATTAAATATAAATATATATAATTTTTTTCTTTTTAGAATGCGGTGGAACGTATACAAGCGAAACATTCCAAATTGTTAGCCCGGGTTACCAAAGCGGAACGTATAAAGCTAATTTGGATTGTAAATACTTAGTTAAGAAATCTTCCTACGACGTTTGTGCTTTAGAAATTAAATATTATATATTCGACTTAGAAGAATCGGAAGATTGTAAGAAAGATTATTTTCAGATCGGTGACATAAAATTATGTGGAAAATTAGCCTACGATTCGATTCGTAAGTGTATTAAATAGGAGTATAATTCAAAAATAAATTATCGGTTATAGTGGAAGATTTACTTCACCTAATTTCCCTGCTTACTACGGTGCCAATGAATATTGCATTTATACAATAAGACGACCGAATATTGAAGTATGCGTTGTCGAACTTGAATTTAAAGTGTTTGATGTAGAATACGGCGGATCAGTTTGTTCACGCGATCATTTAGAACTTCCTGATAAAACTCGATTATGCGGAAGAATTTCTGGAACAAGTAAGACCAAAATACTGTAAAATATATACGGTGGAAACTCGATTATCCGAACTTGGTTGGACCAGGAATCTTTCGGATAATCCAGAAATTCGTTTGTTTTTGTTTTTTGGATACATAAAGTCCATTTAAAATTTTACTAACCATAAATACAGTAAACCCCCTATAACACTAGATAATTCCGTGTTATATGAATTCCATGTTGTACGAGTCACTTAGATTTTACAACATGGAATTCATATAACACGGAATTATCTACAGTGTTATAGGGGGTCTACTGTACTTTAAAGTAACTACTGTATTTGAAAGTAAATTAATTTATTCAAAAATCTAACGTAATGTTTCGTATATGACCTAGTTTCGAGGCGCTACAATCGATAGATGTATTATGTTAATTTCCAGTTAAATAAAGATCTCTGTGTATATTCTGTGGTATGTACAATGCTACACGTTCAAACCGTTTTGGATAATCGAGTTTCTACTGCATATATATATATAACAATTTTATGATTAAATTGTATAATTTTTAATGAAGGGCAAATAAAATATGAAGGAGCAGAAAAGAGTCTAATATTAAGATTTTCCAGTAATGCTTATAGTTCTGGAAGAGGTTTTGATATTCGTGTGTTGCAGAAACCAAATTCATGTCCAACTAGCCCAAAAGGTATTATTTGTCTAGTTAATTGTTCTAATTGTTTATCACATTTTATAAAATTTGTTATTTGTTTATATCTTTTTAGATTGTAGTTATGAAATTCGAGGCCCTTATGGTAGAATGACATCGCCTGGTTTTCCCAGAAGATATGGCCCTTCTCTTAGATGCAGATACACAATACACAGGCCAGATTATTCTACTTGTAAAGTACAACTGTTATTTCGTGTTTTTGACGTATCTTATAGCATCAACTGTGTTCAAGATTATTTAGAATTACCTGATCGTTCTAGAGTATGCGGTTCTTACATTCAGACAAGTAATTAGAATGAAATATTTTTCTAAATAATAAAGCTAATTTTATCAATCAGTTATCACTTTATTATTTCATTAATTAAACTAATTGATAATGATTATTTACAGAAACAATAGAATATCCTGACGAACATACTCAGACTCTTGTTATGTATTTCATCACTAATAGAGCTGGTAGTGGAAGAGGCTTTGACATAGATATTCGACAGTTAGCAAATTCTTGCAAGAAACCTCCTCATCCGTGTAAGTTGAGTAATACTATAAGAGTTATAAAATTAATATAATAAAAAAATAATTCATGCAATTTTGTATTCAGCATCGTGCGACCAAGCAATAAAATCCGAAACTGAGATAATTACTTCGCCGGGTTATCCAGCCGATTATCCGAGAAATGTTAAATGTTCTTACAAGATCCATAGTTTCTCTTTAACAACGTGTANAGGGTTGCGTGGCGCTCAAACAAAAGACGAATCGACGAGATTTGAAAATCGCTTAACTCCGGGTTCGCGTAAGTCGGGGTATTACTGTAACTTTTAAATGATTTTTTTTTATTTTAATGACGTTTTAATTTTCAAAATTGATTTGATTTTATTTTTAATTTATTTAATTATTATTTTATTGGGCTGCAATGTGAAAAAATTGTAGACTTATAAATTATGACTGTCGTCCGTCCGTCTGTATTCCTTAATTTCGATAACGGAATTAGAAAGACGAAAGATGAGACGAGATATGGAAACTTTAGAAGCCACAGGCCCCTATTAACTATACAGGAACTTCCCATGCAAAACGCAAGTCACGTTATTCACTTCAAAACTTTTCACCTGAAAGCAGTTAAAAGATGATTGGCGTGACACTATTGTTAAAGGAAAAGTATGATGTACGGGTACAGGGGCAGGACATTACTAATTTGAGGTGGAGAGAATATGTTTTAAATGAAATAAATTAAAAATGTGGTTAAACATTGCA
>NW_019391756.1:0-1274 GCF_000671375.1 Centruroides sculpturatus
GTTTATTAAACCGAACAATCTATATTGATAAATTTTTTTAATAAAAGAATTGTTATACTCACATTTTTTGATATCTTAACATTATATGTCTTTTTATCTGCATTATCCTTTTGCTTATTTATTTGACTACATAAACTTATAGGAGATTTTGATTGATGAGTCTGATGCTTATCTCTAAGTAAATGACTGTAACTATCTCTAGTATCTTTCTTCCTAGGAGGACTTGATGATCTTGCTTTAAATTAAAAATTGTAATATTTTGTTATTAAAGATAAAAGTAAATATGCTCAATAAATGAAAAAAAATCACCAGATTGAAAGAATCATCATCATATTGCCAATTGGCTTGAAATCTGACATTAAATTGCTAGGCCTGGCAACATTGCTCTGTTCCTACTATCCACATAATGGTTAAAAAAAAAAAAAAAAAAACACAATGCTCATACCCGTATAAAATATATATTCATTTCTATCCAAACAACAATAAAGAGGGACTACATTATCCAGATAAAGGTTAAATTTTACATTTTTTTTTCTTGCTTCATTCAAGAATCTTTTGCTAATGTCAGCTTTATCTTCTTATAACTTGGATAAAACATGCTTTATATGGATAAAGTTCAAAACGAACAAGCAATTATTTGTTGTAACATTGTCAAAATGCTGGGCTGCAATTTTTTAGATTTTGATGCACAATGCTACTGATTTCAGTAGTCATGCCAGTCATCTACTGTATTTAACTCTGTTCTGGAGAAAATTTTTGAACTGAAATAACATGACTTCTGGTTTGCATCGGAAGTTTGTGTATAGTTAATCGGGACAGCCTGTCCTAAGCTTTCTATATTTGGTCTTCATTTTCATGTATCGTTCTCGAGATTAAGGAAGGACAGGCAAACGGACGGACGACAATGGGAATTNCTGATCCAAATTGAAAATTCATATACAGTAGACCCCCCTATAATTACGGTTCCTATAATTACGATTCCTATAAAACGGCGAAAAAATTGCAACGGTATCTGTAAAAAAAAGGTAAAAAAACTCCTATAATTACATAAAACGTCATCGGGCAGCCAAACTACTTTCCCGCCATCCGTAGCACCATGCTACAAACATTTAGGCGGGTAAATTGAGTTTAGTTTTGTCTGTATATAACTCTGTTCTGGAGAAAATTTTTGAACTGTTGTAACATGACTTCTGATCCAAATTGAAAATTCATATACAGTAGACCTCCCTATAATTACAGTTCCTATAATTACGATTCCTATAAAACGGCGAAAA
>NW_019391757.1:0-1291 GCF_000671375.1 Centruroides sculpturatus
ACATCAAAACTAATTTAAAACTAGCAGTAACTAATATTTAACCAAATATTTTTGATATATTACATTTACATCAGTTCCAGAAGCTAAATTAAGTATACCTATGCTAATTTATAATTATATATGAATAAATAATTGTGATTTACTGACATTTTTTATTTTTTCCTCTTTTCTCTTGTATGCGGCTCGCATCAGTTCAAAAGTTTTGAAATGTGACTTGTATATAGAAAAAAGGTTACCCATCTCTGGTTTATACTCTTTATACTCTACTTTGATTCCAGGTTAACATTCAAAGATAAAATTAATTTAAACTCTTGTTAATTTATAAGATCACTAAACAATTCACAATTTGACTTGTTATTCTAAGGCAGTGTGGCAGATCTATTTTGTCCAGAACTGTTTTAAGGTTTTTATTCTTTACAAACTTCCAGTCATTAATTGATTATTGCATTGTTATTTGGTCTTCAATTGCTAACACACTCCCAAAAAAAAGTTAAGGTGCTCAGTAAGTGTATTAAACAATAGTTTAACAACTTACTTTATACTCAATTTATCAATATATTATATGATTGCACCTTAATTCACCCTCTAAATAATAGATTAATATATAACACAAGCACTCCAATAAATAAATAAATAAATAGAATTGAAATGACACTTTGAAATGTTTTCCCGATGAAAATGAATAATAATATAATAATAATAAATTTCAATAAAAATGATAAAATGTAAATTGAATTTTATTATAACGAGTTTGCTTGAATTTCGTTTCTTCTGAGATCACAGCAATGCGTGACGGGTAAGCTAGTAATAGATAAAATATTCACAAAATTTCCTTAAATTTTAATAGTAATAGAGGAATTAACATCTTAAATAGGTTATGGTGCTCTGGTCCAGAGCTTCTTAAAGTAGAAGAGCACAGGATTCAGGTCTTCAGGCAGTCTGGGAACAAAAGTGACATTTTCATTTGCTTTGGGTGTAATGTGATGATAATAATATATGATATGGAAAAAATTGAAAATAATTATGTGATGAAATAAAAAAAATACTACACAGAAGAAAAAAATTAAACAAATTTACTCAGTGGAATAGGGTTTGCAGGGTTATACTGTACACAGGGGGCTGCAAGTTATAAATGTTGTCTGTAGGAGGCTATGGCTTGAAAAAGTGAGCCATTGTCTGTTTATACATCAGTAATTTATATACAGTAGAACCTCGAAAACTTGACCTAATGTGGACCGAAGGGTGGCCGAGTTTGTGAAAATGCCGAGTTATCGGGAATGGGGTTAAAAAA
>NW_019391758.1:0-1246 GCF_000671375.1 Centruroides sculpturatus
GTTATGATGTTTTATTCAAAAATGATACTATAGTTATTATCATATTTATGAAATTTAAACTGAATTACAACATTTTCAATACATTTTTTTCTGCAAATTGCTTGTAAGTGATTTCAGGATGATAATTTTAAGCTAAATCTATTTTCAATATATTTAATTATTCAATGTTATATATATATAATTATATTCTGGCCATATGTCTGTTCTATGAAATTTTTAATCTGTTCTCGATCGAGACCCTGTTTTAACTCGTTTTATGTAGGGTCCAATGAACTTTTTGGCTCGTGTATAAAAGAAACTATTCTCTTGTGTTAAGGAGTGATTAAATTTCATGAAAAAGAGCCGGTTAGAATGATATATTTAATTAAAACATGATGAATGGAAGCTCAGAAAAAGTAGAAACTTCATTCTATCTTCAAGTTTCTAATAATTTGTTTTCTTATTAAGGAAATTTATACGAAAGAAAAATAATGTTCCTACGAATTGACAAGATTCAAATGGTAAATGAATGAAACCTAATTAAATAAATTCTTTAGTCGATTTTATTTGCAGACTATTGGATTTCAATGTTGAACTTTCATCCATCGTTAGCACACGTTCTTTTGTTACAGATTATATAACAATTCTCTATAACTCGATATTTATTTCTGTATTATTTGATATATGATTCCTAAAATATGACTATCGAATATACTGCAGAAAGTATTTAACTAAATTAATATAGCATATCTTCTCAGGAATTCTTTAAAAACTTCTAAAATTGCATATAAATATATAAATATACGTGAAATTCTAATGTTCAACATAAATTCCCGATATATCATGAAATATTGTGTAAAATTTCAGCAAAATCAGTTAAAAAAGGACCTAACATTTTATGAGAGGACATTTTTAATGTTGAAAACTTTTAATCCATTCAATGCCACACAATTCATGCAATCCGTTCAATACCGATTTCTTCATCATATTTATAATTTACTCTTATGTTGTATCATTGTAGAAAAAAGTTATTGAATTAAATCTGATTTTGGAAAAAGATAGAGAAGCCCCATTGCAAAAAGGTTGGAAACAGGGCTGTATTACTGCATGGGCATACCTGGTCATGGCCAGGACTTTACCTTCTCAGGAACCTCATCTCATTGCTTATTACTAATATATTTGCTCTATATTTGTATTTGTTAGAATGACTCTAAAGAAATTGGGCCGGAGTCCTCAAGAGTGCTTAAAACGTCCCTGGTTGGAAATC
>NW_019391759.1:0-1326 GCF_000671375.1 Centruroides sculpturatus
ATAGATATTTTGTATAAATCTTTACTTATTAAACCTTACTTAATAATATTATCGATCAATTCTTATACATCAATTTATAATAAGTGAATTAATTTATTATTAAATCTTTGGTAAAACTACTGAAGTATTAACCAAGTTTTGTGTGGTGTCTAGATCCAGCTACAACAAAAGTAATACTTATAATCGTATCGATCTAATAGAACAAACTGGATTACAAATCGCTTGATTAAAAGATACAATGTTTTGCTTTTAGAAATTTCCAGTCATTTAACACAAAATGTTTGCTCTGAACATGACGCCATTTTCATTTCTCTCATTTATTTAAACTATTCTATTTACTTATTTCCGTACTGTACATCAAACAATGCAATATAAACAATACATTAACACAAAAAGAATCGATTATTAATTCAATCGTACATTTAAAAAGTTTAATACAATCCCAGTCGACCCACCCCCTATAACACTGTTGATTATTCCGTTTTATATGAATTCCATGTTGCACGAGTCACTTATATTTTACAAATACGTGAGCCGTTCACAACCCGGCACACGTATTTGTAAAATTTAAGTGACTCGTACAACATGGAATTCATATAAAACGGAAAAATCAACAGTGTTATAGGGGGGGGTCGACTGTATCTTCACTCAAAACTTCAGAATTGAAAAAGTAAACATTATTAGTTTCCATTGTAAGCTTTTATACGTGAATGTAGCTAATAAAAATTCAATTAAATCGGAAAATTTTTTATTCTGGTAAAGATTAACAGACTTTTTTTTTCAATTTCTTTGAAATGAAATTCAGATGGTACTTTCACCATGTAATATAATGGAAAGTGACTTATCTTAATTTTGTGAAAATATTCTAATTAACTTATTGTTCTTTTATGTAGATAAGATTTTAAATGGTTTTTCAAATTCGACATCTGCATGGTTAAGGTTACATTTACTAAGGAAATAATACACATGTTAAATCGAGGGGGGGTTTAAATTTAAAGATTCCTCTAACTTTACTTAAAAATCAATAAAATCAACCGAATAAATCGATTTTTTTTGCATTTAAATACGGTATTTTATTATTGTTTACAGTAAAAATTTTTAAAGGAATTCAATAATAAAAAAATGAATGTTTTTGAAATTATTTTCTACAAAGACTTTTACACAAAAATTTCTTATCGTAATTTCATTTCGAGTTTTCTAAAAGTAAAAAGTAATTTGCATTCGATGCAAATAAAAGTTGATAGATAAGAATTTAAAATGGAAAAAAATATATTAATATCGTGAAATTATCATATATTACCAATTATATATTCATCTATTCAGTAA
>NW_019391760.1:0-1244 GCF_000671375.1 Centruroides sculpturatus
AAGTTAATTATAAAAGTCTTAAAATATATTTTATTACGATCAAACCTCTGAAAGACGGCCAATACGGATACTGCACATTAAAAAATGGACATTGTTCGGAGGTTTTTTGTATGCATTTTTTTTGTTTAAAAGTTAGTAAAAATGGCCGCTGTTTACAGGTGGTCGTGTTTTAGAAGTTATCTTGTACGCATTATTTTTGTTTTTAAAAGATGACCGCCGTATAGAGGTGGTCGTTATGGGAGGTTCGACTGTATCAATTTCAATCGAAATTTTTTCTATAAATTTGAATATTTTTAAACAAATTTAAATTAAATAAAACTTTAAATTCTAAAAAGAAAACAAAAATAAATTAAAATTAAAATTTTCGTAAAAATAAAATAATTTTTTACATTAAAAAATTAATTTCGGCAAGAATTTTTAGCGAAATTAATAATTCGGATTAAATATAATTAAACGTAAAGAAATAATTCATAAATTCGATAATTTTAATTTAAAAAGAAAAAAAAATCAGTTTGCGAGTCGATAAACACCGAAAAAACAAACAAATTTTTACAACTAAAAAATCATATAAACAGAAGTGAAAAGAGGAAAATTCAGGGAAGGAAACCAATAGAAGAAGTAATTATCACGGTATTAAAACCATAAAAGTAGTTAAAATCTTTGTTAAGTAATTAATTTTTCTGGTATGAAATTAATTTAAGAGAAGCAGAGTTTCTATATTTAGCAAATATTTCATTACCTCTTCGTGTCAGCTTTGCTACTTTTTCAATTTTGTACCTGTACAGGTTGACAGATTAATACAGGGGGAAAAAATCGATCACTCACTTAAGCATTATAAGACTATTTAAAAATTATATTTAAAAAAACACACACCAATTATTAATTTAGTAATTTTTTACAGAGAATTTTACGGTTTAAGTAAGGAAATTTAGTTATATTAGTGTTAAAGGACAGAGGAGAAGCACTCACTCACCCAATAGTGGAACCGTTGCAAAGCTGTTGTACAGAGTGAAGGTTTGCAACCCGAGTGCAACTGTTGCGCATGCGTTGTTGTTTATGCCTCCTCTCCAGAGATTTGTCTGCTTATTCTTACCTTTACCAGTAACAAAAATATAACAATAGTATAAAAGAAAAACAAAATGGCGTAGATTAAAATATCTCTGGACAATTTATAAACAATTTAATAATGGATTAATATTGTATTTCTGGGCTTAAGTCCTAATACGTTTCTCGTTTTGTATACG
>NW_019391761.1:0-1248 GCF_000671375.1 Centruroides sculpturatus
CTATATATTTTTATATTTGTTTTCTTTCGACAAAAAACGACAGAACTTTTTTGGTTACCTGATAGATATTCATTGCCAGTTCATGTTTCTGATCCTAAATTTTGCACGATGCTGCAGAAGACCTTATTTATCAATCAGCTCTCAAAATTTATTTATTTATTGTATTAACGATTTTATTGATGATTGATGATTTTAATTTGATATTTATTTCTTTGATGATCTAAATGATTTTAATTTAATATTTATTTCTTTTCAGATGTTGATGGAATATTATGTTCTAAAGAGATGTGAAGTTTACTTTTTATATGAAAATCATTTGAAAGTTTTCATTAATCATTAGTCACATATATTACAGAATTATGATTGAATAAAAAAATGATGTTCATTTACAATATATTAATCATAAATTCCAATAGTGATTGTTATTGCAATAAGCTGACATTTGTTAATGTAAAGAATTATCAAATTGAAAGATTTTGCAAGACATTAGCATTGCTAATGAAGAAATGTTCAGCCATTAAAGGCTGGTTTAAGGTGAATGGGTGCCTAGTCTCTTCCTCTTCACTTAAACCTTCCTCTTGTCCTCTTCAATTTATATATTACTGTTATAAAAATATATATATTGTAATTATTACAACAAGAAAAAGTATATATAATTTTTGTATAAACTGATTATATAATTTAGACCCCTAAAATTTTTCTTCATCAGAAAAACTAGAGGCATAAATTGTATCTTATTCCATATTCATATCATAAAAGAAAATTTATTGGCTTTTTTTGGAAGTTTAAGTATTTTTAAAACCAAACTAAACTAAATATTTTAGTTATTGTTTGGGAATATTTTAATTAAAAAAAAACAAAAGAATATAGTCGAATATAGTATGTTTTATTTTTATTCTATTTTACTAATGCATGTACTTCAATTCCTTTTAAACCAAAGTCTATGAGCATAAGTACAAAATAGAATTAAAATATTTATCCTAAACATTTTCATCTTCCAAAAAAACTATTGAATTTTCTTTAATGATAAAAGAAAAAATTGAAAACTTAGCATCTGAATTTGTACTATATTATGGGACCATTGAGAACATTGTCTAGTAAATATGTGAGAATCATATTATTATATAATGATTTAAACAGGTGCCATTTCTAAGAGAATAATTTATAACTCTGAAGTTAGATAAGTTAAATTATTATTTTCATTTTGGAAAGAATTTATATGATTTGTTATGTCTACTTTTTAATATA
>NW_019391762.1:0-1242 GCF_000671375.1 Centruroides sculpturatus
ATAAGATTCTTGTCGAAAGTTAAACTCATATTTCTAATTGCATACCTATACTGTATTATACATGTATACTGTATTATACTGTATTATACTGTATTATACTGTATTTATGTATAATACATAAACTGTATTATACATGTATACAGTATAATACAGTATACATGTATAATACAGTATAGGTATTATACATGTATACTGTATTATACTGTATTATACTGTATTATACTGTATTTATATATTTATTTAAATTTTGAAGGGATTTTCCTACTGCATAAAAAATTTTCTATATTTCTATATTATCAATAAAAAACTCTTTATTTTATGCATGATGAATGCATCATATATTGATCCATTCCTCATATATGCTAATCAAATGCATTAAATATCATAATTGGTAAAATTAAAGCCAAGTATAAATATTTACGTGTTAATATCTTGCGGAATTTTAGTCTAATCCAATGCTTTTTAAAGTCAATTTTTATAAATTAAGATTTGCATATGGTTTATTTATTTATTGGTAAATTATAAAATTGTTTATAAGTTTTCTAATATATGATATTAATGGATTATTTTATCCAGTTTATCATTTTTTTAGAAAGTAAAATAATCGAGAATATCTTTCGATTCTCAATATTCTTAATGTTTTGCAGAATAAAAAATCATCTGATACAAAGAAAAAGGAAAAAGTAATTAAATTATCAAGAGGTATATGGGAATTGTAACATCTGTATAGAGAATAGCACTGAAGAACAGGAAGTAAATATAACTCGGTTCGAAACACACGTGAAGTTAGTTTCAAATCTTCCATTTAGTTTATGAGTGTTCATTATATGCAATATTATTCTATTATCTCATAATTTTTATCCATTCATCCCTAGAACAGCATTTATATTCAGTTTTCATAATCCATGATAACCTATATTTCGAATCCGTTTATGATGTACTTTTTATTATCTACTTATTTACCTTTAACATTATTAATATTATTGGAATATATACTAAAATTACATACTTTGACGTGTTAGTCTCATAAAATAAGATTTTGATTGATGATCTTCTCGTCCTTAGTAGACAGAAGCAAAGATGAAGAATTTCAAAACCTAAAAACTATCAGAATGGTTTAAAGTTCTGGGATCTATTAACAATGATACATTTTTATTATCATTACTACTCTGTCAGACCTAATATAACAACTATTTAACAATTTTTAACGCTAAACATTAGAAGTGTATAAATATAATTTAA
>NW_019391763.1:0-1248 GCF_000671375.1 Centruroides sculpturatus
GCACAAACAGTATTATAAAAACAGATTTAATACTAAATATAAAAAAGACAAAAAAAAAATAAAGCATTTCTGTATATTAATAATATTTTTAATGACTGCAGCAAGATCCTAAAAAAAGAAAATATTGTTTTGGCCCCATCTTTGACCAATAAAATTTCACATAACGTTTATAGTGGGGATGGGAAAAAATACAAAATGAATGTTGATAAAATAAAAAAGAAAGTGTTGTTTATAAAATTAATTGTAATTGTCAAAATCCAAAAAATTATATAGGTGAAACTAGTAGGATATTAGAATTAAGAATTAAAGAACACAAAGCAGCTATAAGATTAAAACATAATAATTCACCGTGGTTCAACCATATCAAAAATAGTAATTGTCAGATTGATAGAAACAATATAAAAATACTCCATTCCAAAGAAGATAATTATGTACAAATGCAAATTTAAAGAACATATTGAAATTATAAAATCTAATAGTGAAAATTTAGTTAATATTTCAAATGGTATGCAAATTGACCAACAGTGGTATAATATTGTAGAGGGCGTGACGGTAAAAAAATTAACTTCAGAGTAATAAACTGTAATGTATTGCAAGTGAATGGAAGGAAATATATTGTAAAAGTATGTATTTTTTTTCGTAATTTGTTAAACAATTCTCGTTATCATTGTAAATAACCTATAAAATAGTTACTATAATTACAGCTATCCTAAAATAAAAGTTTGTAATAACAAAAGCACCTTGGAGAAGTTTTAAATAATGTACTTATGGAAATTTCTATTATATGTTATAAAAATATCAAAGGAGGTATGTATTCTAAATATTATATGTTGTAAAAGATTAGTCTTTATTGTTATTAAATAACGGGTATGGTATTATTATAATTATAGTCACCTTGTTATTATTTTTTAAAAAGGTGTACCTTTGTGAATTTTATTGTCGTATTTAAGAAAATCTTTTCAATATTATCCAATATATGGCCATGGTTTGTGAAAACAGAACCAGAAGTATCATATGAATGTAACAGAAAAACTTTTTAAGAAAAGAGATGAGCCTCTTGTTTAAGTATAAAAGAAATTTTTTGTCATAAAATATAATCTACATGCGTCAAAATTGTTAAATGAGTAATTATAGTTTAATGTTTTTTGTAGAATTGCACTGAAGAAGGGCTTAGAAATTAAATAAGCTCGAAATGCAAAATGGCTGTGTGATAGTCTACTGAAATTATTTTTATTCGGATTAAAGAGA
>NW_019391764.1:0-1244 GCF_000671375.1 Centruroides sculpturatus
TGTATTAATGTAGCAAAACGCTTTTCAAGACAGGAGTCAGAAATAGAAATAAAATGTGTAAATATTCAAACTTATGACTTATCAACCAATCTGTGGTAATTTGGAGTAACGCAAATAAAACGGAATTCTTACCATCCACTTACTTGCTACGAATGTTGAAGCAGTTGTAAGATTGAAGATCATTTTTCTGTTTTTTACATTAGAATATTTGCATCAAACTTGGTATTTTTTTGTCAACTGAACACAACCAAACAAAATACTAAGTAAATTTTTAGAGAAACGCTGATTTAAATAAATTGAATTAAGTTTCTATTGTATTATAAGCTTTATTCATCAGTCTGCTTTTTTACTTTAGCAACTTTAATGTGTCATTTCTGTTTTATGTTAATTCTATTTTTTAAATATGCACATCTTTACATTTAAACTTTATGAACAGATAATTTAATTAGTAGTCTAATTTATTATTACTTTACATTAATTTTAATTGTATTGTGCATTCAAAATTCTTTTTATAAATGTTTTTTCGTTTATAAGAATATTCTTCTTAAATATCGTAATACTTATTTTATTATTGATTTGTGACTTGCAAATTGTTTTTGGATTAAGAAAATGTCAAATCTTATACGGCTATTTCATTCACTTTCAAATTGCTTTCATAGAACATTTTCGCCTAATAATTACCTAATATTTAAACGTCAATACACCAAAAAAACCGTGTTTATTCAACACAATCGTTCAATTATTACTTTGAAAATGTTAGAATTTTTGATATGAAAAATAATTGCTCATTTTGTCTATATTAGTGCAGTAAAGCCTAAACTTTACAGATAAATGCTGAAATTTCACTTCTTTGTATTTAGAATTTTAACAAATATCAAAATATGACATAATAATTGTCTACGTTAAAGTGAATTTACTTACTACCAAATGAAAATAATAATTAAAATTAAATTTTATAATACTTGCCAAATAAACTGCGGCACAAATGTCTTATTTATTATTAATCGACGATAAATAGTTCGTCAGAAGATAATATGTCTTAAGTCTTCAAACGACAGGTTCTGTCTAAAATACAAAAATTATTATTAACTACGCAGATAAATTACAATTTAAAAGATTATAAACTGGAGGAAAAATATTATGAAAAAAATGAACCATAATTTCAGAATTTCCTTTATATAACGAATAAAATGATTACAATTTTTAGTACAAACACTTTTTCTTTTCCACTCTAAACATTATTA
>NW_019391765.1:0-1250 GCF_000671375.1 Centruroides sculpturatus
CAAAACCACTGCCCACCTTAGAGTCCGCTTTTGAGCCGTCGGTATAAATTTCGATGTTTGTATGCTCGGGCTGAGAGAAGGTGATTAAACTGAGTGTTGCCGGATGCCTGGTAAGAGCATAATCAATGCTGCTATCAAAGTCACTGCTATTGATGTTATAGTTTTCCATGTAAATGGTGTGGCCCCGTTTGAAGTGCCAGAATGTTGCCTTAGAGATCAGAACATTATCTATGGGTGCCTTTTTGGCCAGAATCTGTAGGGAGGTATTGGGAGTTGTTGCATACGCTCTAGTAATGTGCATAAGTGCACTTCTTTGAGCGGATATCACTTTACGTCTGTTGTGCACTTTGCGGACAGCCAATCCCCAGCTGCCACACGCATATGATGTTATGGGCACAAAAATTTGATTGTAGATTGTTTCCATAGCCTCGGAGGCCAAGCCCCATCTTTTCTTTGCAATGCGGGCAAAGGCATTAAAGATTTTTCCGGTCCGCTCAGTGATGTAATTTATGTGCTCTTTCCAGAGAAGTCGATGGTCGAGAATTACTCCCAAATACTTAATAGATTTTTCAATAGTGACAGAGTGACCTTCCATTTTAATAGTGGGCACTCTGAGGTATAAGTTCTGTTTGCCCGGTTTGTTAAAGACGATACCTTTGGTTTTCCTTGCATTGAATCTTAGTTTGTATTCTTCTCCCCACTGTAGGATTTTATTCGGAGCGTTGCTGCAGTTTTCCTCGAGAGCAGCACGAGAGCGGCCCCCAAGGAGCACAAGAGCATCATAGGCATATGCGACTATCTCATGCTGGCCAAAATCTTGCTCCAGAAAGTTGTTAAAAATGACATTCCAAAGGACTGGGCCACAGACAGAACCCTGTGGGCAGCCACGGACGACTTTGCGATGGATAAGATGTTCACCACACTGTAGGGTGGCTGTTCTGTTATGGAGATAATCATAGAAAATTTTATAAACATTTGCAGGACAGTTCATTTCCCTTAACTGTTGCAGGATAAAGGGCCACCACGCGCTGTCAAAAGCCTTGGCAATGTCTAGGCTTATGACAAGTACATATTTGTAGCTATCGAGTAATTCATTGACCCTGCTTACAACTTTTTCAATAGCATCCTCTGATGACTTCTGTGGCCGAAAGCAAAACTGTGAACCATGTATGATGGAATTTGTCTCCAAATGCCACATTAGTCTGTTATTCATCAAGCGTTCCAAGACTTTGCCAAGGACTGGCAGGAGA
>NW_019391766.1:0-1532 GCF_000671375.1 Centruroides sculpturatus
TTATATGAATTCTGTATTGTACGAGTCACTTAGATTTTACAAATACAGTGGAACCCAGGTTAACGAACTTAATCCGTTCCGTGACTCCATTCGTTAACTGAATTGTTCGTTAACTGAAGCAATTTTTCCCATTAGAAATTAATACAAATGCAATTAATCCGTTCTAATCTCCGAAATTTTTGTGATTTTATTTGTAATATACAGTAATTTTCTTTGATGAAAATGTAAGAAAACGTAGTATCTGTCATTACAGCAACAAACATGTAAACTTTGTTTAATAAACTAGCACTGTACATACCTTCGTTTATGGTAGTTGGTGGCAGAAAAGTGGAGATATACGAACCTTAATGCTTAGAAGGGGAATCCCCTCCAAAAAAATAACGGGTAGCACTTCATCAGAAGATTCTTCAAGTCGAAGTCACTTTTGGTAAAAAAAACCCACCAGTGGCTAACCGGTCTTCATACCTTGAACACGGAGAGTTCATTCGTGGGTTCGCTCAGACGGGCTGGCCACGTGGAGTTTTCCGGGTTTTCTCCACGTCTGTAACGCCTAAATAGGGACCAGTTTCCCTTAAAAACACCTTCCAGAAGGCATTCCCCCTAGGCAGATCGCCCAAGTGTTGCATTGCCATAACTTAACAAACAAACAAACTCTTTCCGTAAGGAACAAGAAATTAATCTAAAAGTTGATTGTCTTACTATTTTAATCAAAATTTTTCTCAAATGCGATAGCGCATTGTCATTTACATTGCGTTGTCGTTTTCTATTGCCACTATGATTTTTTCTTTCTTGGATGCCATATTCATTAAATATATAAATCACAAAACTGAAAGAAGTATAGCACAAACACTCGGAAAAAGCAACATTTAACTCGTGCATGCCTAACACCAACTAAAATTTGACACAAAATAACCATTACATTCGTTATCCGAGACAAAATTTTTGCAAAATAAAAGTTTATTAACCGATTTGGTCGTTAACCAGGACGTTCGTTAACCGGGCTTCCACTGTACAGTACATGAGCCGTTCACAGCCCGGCACTTGTGCAGTTTAGGGGGTATGGCTGTTTGAAAGGTTTTCTTCCATAAAATTAATAGATTCTAGACTAATTTCACTCGAGCATTTCCAAAACAAACACAATTTTTTTTGGAAATAATCCATATAAAATATGCTTGCTATATCTANTTCATCCAGTCCAGAAATATACAAAATACACACATACAGATTTTTGTAAAGTTTTTGTCATATATATATATATATATATATGACAAAATGTATATGGACTACGGCTGATTGAAAGGTTTTCTTCCATAAAATTAATAGATTCTAGACTAATTTCACTCGAGCATTTCCAAAACAAACACAATTTTTTTTGGAAATAATCCATATAAAATATGCTTGCTATATCTATCTATCTTCTCAGCAATATTAGCTATTTATATTAATAAACCAAACACACCTGATTTGTATTTGCTGAGTTATTTTCTTTATATTCTTTATAGGCCGAAAACGTTCGAATAAAGAAAATAACT
>NW_019391767.1:0-1243 GCF_000671375.1 Centruroides sculpturatus
ATATAAATTTTGCATAAATTATGCACAAACACCGAAACTTTTATATAAATTATATAAACTTCAGATACAAATACAGGCACATCCAGCAGAACGCCTTTCCGGTTTTCAATACTAAAACTTTAATACCAAAACGTGCCCTATCATTAAGTGGGTTTCATTTATATTTTCTTCAATACATTGTTTTAACAGAACAATTTGTGGAATAAGTCTGAAATCTTATTGCAGATGCAAGATGAAAGAATCATGAAAAACAATGCAACTAATTTCAACTTTATACCCCACTTTAACGTTTTACATATTGAAGGGGATGATAACCCGTAACAACTGTTTTGTTACGGGGATGTACAAAACAAATGTTTTGTTAACAACCATATTAATTATACAGTTTATAGATTAATGATTAGTAATCACGCTTTTAAGCATTTTACATGCCTAAATAATAGTTTGTTATTTATAAAAAGACATTGCCGGTTACAATTTTGCAAACTTTTTGCAGTTTTGGGTTGACGTTGTAAGGCATTATCTGTTCCCTAGAAAATTATGGTAAATAGACTATCGAGTAAAGTTTTCTCACAGAATTTTGAATTAAATGGGTTATTTACGTTTCCTGTGGGAATGCCTGTATGTAAAATCGACATATATCTGTAATTTAATGTCAATTAAGAATAAATATATAAAACTATTCAAATCGTGCTTAAAAATACTTTGCATTGTAAGTATATTTCGTATTTCTATAAACAAACACAAACTTTGAAAGGAATTCTTTTCGTAACTGGATAAATACCACCGATCATGAAACACAACGACACTTTCCCAAATCTCTTCATGAAATTTAAGATCTACAAATAAAAGTAAACAATAAAGAATTTACTAATTATTCAAATTATATGTGAATTTTTAAAATGGTTTATTAATAGACGAAAATACAGACTTTTAACTTTTCTTCCAGATGTAAATTGCTGACAGCAAATTGTCGGACATCTTGAAAACCATTTTGCATCTGAAAAATAAAAAAGTATTGAAAATAATAATAAAAGATTTCTATTAATGTCATTTCGTGTTATGAGAGAAAGCAAATTCTTTACCGAGAAAGCAAAACTGCACAACAAACAAGCTCCAAAAATACAAGTAAAGGTGAAGAAGACAGTTATTGCCAGAAATCCTAATCTAATTGCATCATTTACATCTATAAATGAGTATGAATAATAAGAGAAACTAGTTGAACATATAAGACCGAGATAAA
>NW_019391768.1:0-1257 GCF_000671375.1 Centruroides sculpturatus
TAAGCTGCTCAGAAGATGAAGAAATCACAGAAAGCAAAATGTAATTTCAAATAATGATGCTAAAAGAAATTAACTTTTTATATTAAAAAAAAAAAATACTACTGGCATTTCAAATGCATGAAATTAACAATTACCATTTATTATTTGTATTTATTTTATACAAAGCTTTTATGCTTAATTTGAATTTAAATAAGCATTTTAATTGTTACAGTCAACCCCCTATAACACTGTTAATAATTCCGTTTTATAAAAATTCCATGTATGAGTCAATTAGATTTTACAAATACGTGTGCCGGGCTGTGAATGGCTCATGTATTTGTAAAATCAAAGTGACTCGTACAACATGGAATTCGTATAAAACGGAATTATCATCAGTGTTATAGGGGGGTCGACTTGTAATATACATCAAATACAAATTGTACTCATTCTATCTCTTTTAATTTGCGGGATATCTTTCGGTCCGACATACAGACGTGCAAATAACTTTATTTTCTGAGAAATACTGTAAACTGATAGCCCCGCGAGAAAACGGAATAAAAATTTTAAAAATTGAATAAATATTCGGCTTAATTTCGAAGGAAGTTTCGAGAACAGACAAACGGACGGTCGACGAAAAGGCAAAGTAAACACAAGAGTTAATTTACCTTTTTTTTTATATAAAAATGTTTAATTTAAAACTTAAACATAATTAATTTCTTAAACTGAATAAACAAGCGATATCCGTTTAAATTTTGTTAATCAGATTTGATTTTAAATGGCATTAGTAAATAATTAAAACTTAATTAAAAATTTTTCAATTATTGTATCACTTTTAAAATGATTTTTAATCCTTTTGTTATGATAATTTGACTGATTTTCACCTTTAAAATAATTGTTTCACCTTTAAGTCTTTATTATTAAAATTACTAAAAATTCAGGGATAAAAAGGACAGAAAGGAGGGAAAAAACAGAGAAGAGTTTCCTCCCTCCTTCCTCCCTTTCCCTCTCTCTCTCTTCACTTGTTTGTCGTTTTAACATTGATTAAAATATCCTCCACTTAATCGGATATTCCGAATTATAATCCTCTTTACAGCGTTATGATTTTGGTATTTTGTTAGTTAAATTATTGCTGGAATTCAAAATGGCGCATCCTCTTAACGAAATTGTACGCCTTTTTTTTTGTAGAAAGCGCATTAAAATTGGGAATTGCAACTGTCTTTTTGCGTGAAAAACGGCAAAAAAATGCAAAATTACAAGTGTTTTTAGTCTAAAAATCAG
>NW_019391769.1:0-1241 GCF_000671375.1 Centruroides sculpturatus
TCTTCCAGAATTTTTATATATAAGGAATAGTATTGTAGTTTAAATATACATGACAGTAGTTAACACAAATTTTTTAATATTACATTTCACAGTATCTAAATAACAAGTGCATTCTAGCAGTAATATTATTGTATTATAAATTGCATTTAGTTTCATTAATTTTTGTATTTATATACATTTAGATCTAAGTATGTTGTATATGCTTCTCATTATTACTTAAAATTTTATTTGCATTTAAATGCATTGGTTTTAATTTTTATCTAAAATAAAGCAAAGATTGTATTAATTTCTGTTACGTGTTGTTTGTTTATTCTTATTGTTTCTAATTTTATTTCCATATAAATTTATAATAAATAAATTATTATTTTTAGAATTACTTCTTGTAAGCAAAAAAAAATTTTTTTTTTGAGTATTTCCATTTAATTATTATTATTTTTATAACAATTTAGTTCATAGAAAAGTGATACTATTGAAGTGGTAATAATTACATTTATAGTTTTATTATTTACTAGAAATGAATATAAAACTTAGTCCTTATAATTTATAAGATATTCATAACTTCCAATTTAGGTTAAAGCCACATAAGTAAATACACTTTTGCCATTTCTTGGTATTAAATTATAAGAGAAGTGTGGGTTAAAAACTTAATTTATCAATTAGAAACAGAAAAAAATTCAAGATGAATTTTTAAAAATACATTAGCATTGTTAGTAAGATATGCTAAAGAAGAAAAAATATTTATGATGAATTAATACGTTTAGCTTGCAAATGAGTCATGCCACAGTTTCACGTAAATTGCACTCATTGCTAAGGAGTTATGATTAATGCCAGTTTGTAGAGTAAATAGATCTGAAATGCTCACAAAAAACGTCCTGAAAGGTCATTACTTTTTCTTGGCTAATTTGAAAAAAGACATTTTGATACTACTAATTGTAATTCAAGCTGTAACTAGTACCAAAATTGCTATTTTTGCATTAACCAAATAAAAAAATAATAGACTTTATTTTTACAAATGTTGTATAGAAATGGCTTTTCGATACTATTATAATAATTAATTGAAAACATTTTTATTGTAATGCTAATATTAACGCCGATCACTTTTATGCGATAGGCCAGAATCAGAGAATTCATTGTTCCTCGTCGTACTTAGAATTGTCACATTCCTTTCATCTTTCCAACAAAACACAGACAATTCATCTTTCTGACAGGTTATAAATTTCCCTTCCTTCAATTCACGGTCA
>NW_019391770.1:0-1240 GCF_000671375.1 Centruroides sculpturatus
CGTGGGGGTGGAGGGTGGTGTGTGTGTGTGTAAGGTATTTATTTAATATTTTTTTTTTAAATTCGGACGTAAAAACAAAGAATAAAAGCGAATTAAGCTCGTTAATTTTATAAAAATAAGTAAATTAAATGACAATTTGCATGGAAAAAAAATGAAATTATGCGATTTCTTTAACATAAATCACTATTAAAATACGTGATGGAAGCTTTATACTCATTTAATTATGTTTAAAACATAAAAAAAAGTAAATAAATCAGAAGAATTGATTGTGTAGTTAATTGTTGCTAGTGCGTAGTGTTATCGAATTGTCAAAAGGTTGTACTGTCAAGTGACGTGTTAGATGAAGAACAAATGTTCAAAAGGCGTAACACATAACATTACTCAACTAAGTTTATTATCGATTTTTAAAACTAAACAGCAACACAAACTATATTTAATTTTAATAATTAATAATATAAATGTCTAAAGTTATCCTTTATATAAAAAGCAACGTCATTAAATCTTAATCCTATTATTTATTACGATTTAAATCTAATTTATCTTCGTGTTTTTATAGTGTTTTATCGCATGAAACTTGCTTTAGTATGTTTCTTGTGTTATGAATACTCTCACGTTCAAATTTATGTGTTTTCATAGATACAAACGTCTTCACGTGCATTATTTCGTTGTTCTTAAACGAAAGAGGGGGGTGAGTTTTGCTTCCATAGATTCGTAGAAATAAGTGGAAAGCGAGCAGGTGCCACTCGTCAAGGATAGTACAAAGCAGAAACGGTAAACGACACTCTTTTGGCAGTCTTCTAATAACTGACCCCGTTCGTAGAAACAATTCACGGACCAAATCAACTGTCTGTCTGTCACAAGACAGGTTGGAAGACAAATATTAGCAATCGGGTGTCGTTTTACTTCATCCCCACTCTCCCCAATCTGCACTGAAAATTGTGGGATCGGATTATTGCGCGATGCAGGGACGTGTCACGTGCTTGTTTCTACACTCCAGAGATGTTCCACCTTCCCTTTTTCTCTCATTTTTTTTATATAAATAAATAAAACCGATAATAATTCACTTTGACATTTTTATGTCATACCAAATAAGTTACTAAGCAATGCTTCATATGGGAATTGCGCTCGTTGAAGCGATGTAAATACACTTTTTACGCCAGAAAAAAAGGGGAAAAAATATGTGTAAAACTATATAATTTTTAATTATTTAATAGCTTCGGTTTTAATTTTAATAATTTAA
>NW_019391771.1:0-1335 GCF_000671375.1 Centruroides sculpturatus
AAGAATATGCAAAAATACTAAAATGAAGGCATTAAATTAAGAGCTCTCTAATTGTTTGTTTAAGTATTTCCAGGCTGAAGGCAACCCTTCCGAATCTCTAGAATTAATGCATGCATCCTGTAACTTGCTCTTGTATATTTCAATTTTTTCGCTGCAAATTGCCAATGTCGGTGAATGTACTGGTTTAATAATACTTGCTTCATCCCATTTGACGACTGAGCCCTCAACTTGCACCAATTGCAATAGTATTGTGGAATTAAATACAATATCAGCAAGAGATCTAATGCCACAATACTATTGCAATTGGCACAAATTGAGGGCTCAGTCGTCAAATGGGATGAAGCAAGTATTATTAAACCAGTACATTCACTGGCATTGGCGATTTGCACCGAAAAAATTGAAATACAGGTAACCCCCGTATAACACGGCACTTCTATAGCATGGATTCGCTCTAACACGGTACTTTTATAGCATGGATTCACTCTGACACGGTTCAAGAAATGGGTAAAACCCTCGTACAACATGAAATGTAATAAATTTTTACATACTTAAGTACTAATAGTTCACAAAAATTATTATTTTCGTAAACTATTAGTACTTCAGTGTGTAAATTTTCTTTTCTCATCTTCATGCACATGGTCCTTCGCGAAAATTGTTTCAATTTTGCCAGATCTCGACGCTTCTGCTTCTGGTGTTGCCAGATGTTTTTCCCTTATTCCATAAGTGCTTAGCACCATATAAGGAAATTTATAAAGATATTTTAACTAGAAGCAAGCAATCTAAAATTACATACATTTTGCAAAAGGTAAAGCATGAATCTGAAAATAATGCAGAAAAATGCTCAGAGGATAAGGATAACTTGCCAAAAATAAAACGCTGTCGGTTAATAGTGCTTTTAGTGATGACAAAGAAAACATTGTTTAATTTATAATAATATGTATCACTTAAGAAAACTTTAATAAAGATATTTACCTTAATTATGAAAATATAGTAGAATGTTTTTTAATTTTTGGAACCTAACCCTCCTTTTCGTACTAGTTCTTTGTTTCACATAACACAGATTCGCATAACACGGCAATTTTTTGGAACGTAACTACTGTGTTATACGGGGGTTACCTGTATATAAGAGCGGGTTACAGGATGCATGCATTAATTTTAGAGATTCGGAAGGGTTGCCTTCGGCCTGGAAATACTTAAACGATTAGAGAGCTCTTAATTTAATGCCTTGATTTTAGTACTGTATATTTGCATATTCTTGCATTTTATTGAATTTCATATAATGTATTATTATATAACGTTTTAATATTTAATTATCCTATGCATATATTTATATAC
>NW_019391772.1:0-1239 GCF_000671375.1 Centruroides sculpturatus
ATCACTTAATATCTAAATTTTAGTGCAATTAGATTGCTTCAAGTTTACTTAATAATTAACTAAATTAGAAGAAATAAAATAAAAATTTAGATAAACTAATTTTTATTTATTCTATTTTATCATCTAAATATAGCACAGCAGTAAGTCTGTGAAGAAAGCCGCATCCTGTTACAATAAAACGAATAACGCCCATAAAAATCAGTTAAATATCGATAAAATGTAACAAGAAATAAAAATATTACTTAAGATAATAAGAATTTTATATAATTTTTTAAAAGACATAAAATTTGTATATAAAATTTCTTTAATTTTGATAATTTGTTGCTGCATTATAACGTGTAAATATCCCTTTAATACAGGAAAATTCAGTAAAAGAATAAGGTAATAAACTGGAAGAGCGTAATAAAAACGTTAGCATATGAAAGAAAACATTAACAAATGAAACAAACCTTAAAAAATTGATAATATAGTATTCTGCCAAAGTAAAGGATTCGTTTATCTATTAAAGTGTAACTCTGTATATATATATACTTCCTAAAAATATATATATATCTTTAGGCACGAATTAATATATTTGTAGCCGTCGGAAGTTGTCCAAACAGCTCGATATCTCCTTTTGGGAAAAGGTTTCGTGTCTCCATGGATACGAGAAGCAGTCCTGAGGATCACCTTTCTGCTCACAGCAACTATAGTCATATTGTATCTTCGTGTCAGAATAACAGGACCTCATTTTCCCGTTTTCAATAGGTAAGTCTAATTCCTTCCTTAACAACACTTCTCCTATTGATACTTCTTTGATAATATTGATATAAGTCGTGGAGAATAATCGAAATCAATTATTTATAACCCAAGGAGTTGATATTAGATAATTAACTTTTCAAAATTGGTTATTCGCTTTCACTTTATCGGTTTAAATTTATAATGGCTTTTTAATTGACTTTTTTAAATTCATATATTCTCGAGAAAAAAATAAAAAAGTCTTTAAGAATTTAAATTAAAATCAAAGAAAAATTAATGTATACGAAACGGTTTTATATAAATTTCTTTTTTCGATTGTATCCTAAGCTACAGTAAAGATACTAAATAAATAAAATTTCAAAATTGGTTATTCGCTTTCACTTTATCGGTTTAAATTTATAATGGCTGACTTTTTTAAATTCATATATTCTCGAGAAAAAAATAAAAAAGTCTTTAAGAATTTAAATTAAAATCAAAGAAAAATTAATGTATACGAAACGG
>NW_019391773.1:0-3093 GCF_000671375.1 Centruroides sculpturatus
ATTGTAAATGTTAATTAATAACGAACATCATCATTAAACCCTATCTCTTGGAGATACCACTCATGACACCCTTTTATCTCCCCTTTAACCTTTAACTACGAAACTTTCATAGTATTAATGCTTCTTATACAGAATCTACCATGCCTTATTTCATTTCTTATAAACGCCAATACACACATACACGGAATATTTTACTTTTTTTTACGTTTTTTGGTTCAGGAAGTCTCACAACGTGGAGATTTGCAAAAAATTCCGAACATCAAATTTGACACGATTTCAACGCATTCTCTTGTTTTGTATATATAATAGCCAGAAAAGAAAAATACATTTTAAACATTCTTAAGTTAACTTATTGCTATAGATGCTATAGAATATTTTGTCTTGTTTAAAAACGTTTAAATGAAGGGTTAAGGAAAGAAATGTCTTCTTATTTGATTTCAAAATATTAAAAAAAACCGAAGTAGGGTCATTTTTACTCGCACCAGCTCAGTTAATTTCTTGTTTTTAATGAGTAACATGTAACTCCTAATATTATCTCTACTTCTATATATTTAGATTCGTGTATAAAGTGAAGCATGTGTGAGAAAACCGTGTATCTTCGGTTAAAAGTAAATCTCTGCCTCCATCGAGAGATTTATTGTTGATTCGATCCGAGTTCAGCTTGGGTAAGTGTTTATCACAATCTTATTTTATACCCAAACATGAAGAAGATTTTGTACTCAGTTTATTACTTAATGTTCTGCCATACAACCAATACACAATTCATGAAGACAAACAGGAGAAAAGCCACAAGCAGATTATACCAAAGCGATTTCATATACAGACTAGGTTTTCGGGTCCCATACATATACCGTGTTTCCCCGAAAATAAGACATCCGCAGAAAATAAAACCTAGCACAGATTTTGCTGAATTGCGAAATATAAGACCTCCCCCTCAAAGTAAGACCTAGCGAAGTTTTTTTTTAGTCGTAACGGCCACTTTCAACCATCGACAGATGGTTGAAAGTGGCCGTTGGCTTTTTGAAAGTACAGCCACTGATTGGTCAGCAGACAATTACGTCACACGGCATGATTTGCATAAGACTATGGCTTGGGAATCACAGATTTGCATAACGTTACGGCTGGTGATGGCTAATTGGTCGGCCNATGACATTTGCATATTGCTACGGTTCAGTAAGCACTAATTGATCATCGAGTCCGATGTTGACGCTATAAAAAGGACACAGTTCGACACACCGGATATACGTCACTCTTGTCTAACTTGTAAGTTCGACTTGGGAATTTTTTTGTTCAATAATAAATGTGAATTCTTCTTCCTGGAAAAAATAAGACATTCCCTGAAAATAAGACCTAGCGCATTTTTCAGAGCAAAAATTAATATAAGACACTGTCTTATTTTCGGGGAAACACGGTAGTTACTGATCTTCATTTTATGTTCACAGATTTTAAAAGAATTTCAGAGATTTTCATCTCTATGCACATAGTTCTTTTTTCTTTATTTATATCCTATTTATTCGTATTTATTCATTACGTTATTTTAGGTTTCTTTAATTCATTCGTATTTATTCTCATTTCCATTTTAAAATATTAAAAAAAAAAAAACATTAAATCTTTAAATTTAAAATTAAACAAAAAACACTTTAAAACTCAAAAGTAAAAAATAAACTTTAATATTTTAAAAACCCAATAAGAATTTTGAAAATTTAAATATTTTTAAATCTCCGACTTCTATTGTGACTTTCATATTTTGACGTTTTTCCTAATTGTGATAACTCGAATTTGACATTTTCACAATTGTGACTCAAATTTTAAATTCTTTCCGATTGTGATTCCACGAACTTCAACTTTTTAAACCGATTGTGACTCAATTTTGACTTTTTCCTGATTGATTGACTCCATGAATTTCCACTCTCCTTAATTGTGTCTATTCCTTACAAATCGGACATAATGCAATGCAAGAAGAAAAGGAGATTTAAGAGAATCAATTTGAATCCTACAAGAAGATATTCCCAGGACAGCAGGGCTGTGGAGTCGGAGTCGTGGAGTTTTGGTGTTTTAGCCGGAGTCGGAGTCGGAGTTGGTAGATTTTTACGAGACTCCACAGCCCTGCTGGACAGCCTCAATCTTCAATAAATTTGAAACCTGAAATATCTAAATTTATCGTCTTCGTGTGAACACAGTTTTAAATATATCATAAATGTAATTAGATTCTTTCTCTGTAAACAAATTTTGATCTTTAATAAAGTTTTTTGTTTGATTTGACATCAAATTATTTATTTATAAATCTGGCAACGAGTTGTGTAACTTTTCCGGCTTTTATAAAATTGTGACCTCAGGGTCGGCAACACGTCGTTGATACCGCGTCAGTTGACACCACTGTATCTTTTCCGGTTGACACAGTGGTGCCATTCGCGATGGCTATTTATTTAGGTTATCGTTCAGGCAAGCGGTCGAATTCGGGATGGAGGAATTCTAACAGACAGCGTGGCGGAAGAAAAACACTCAGATACAAGTTAAACAAACAATTACCCGTTTATTTTTTCATGGTAGTTATACTATTGAAACTCTCTCGGGTCATACATTAGGTACACCATGGCGTTGTTTCCCGTGTAAGAAGTATCATTTTGTTATTTAGTCCGAGTTCTCACAAAATTCTATTTAAAAATAACTTTTATATTATTAATATAATTAATAATCATCTGTTTTGAGATTTTGTTATAAAAACTTTAAACATTTTTAATTACTATCGAATGACAAAAAACTTAATTCTCGGGGTAGGGACGAGTTTTATAGAATATTGTAAATACTAATAATGAATATCTTCATTAAGTCCGACCCCTATCGAAATATATCACGTCATCACCATATATCTCTCCATCTTTTTGATCTTTCACAACCAAAATTTAATAGCACCAATACCCCTTATATACAAGCTATTGTGCCATATTCCGTCCCTTTATCTTTACCCCGTCTTGAGATATTAAGCGAAATAGACGCCAACACACAGACATGCATGCATATGTGTTCACGAATTTTTTTTTGCCGTTTAAGATCTATCGCATGATATTTCACATTACATGCTGTAAGCTACCA
>NW_019391774.1:0-1243 GCF_000671375.1 Centruroides sculpturatus
TAGAATGGATAAAGCCATTAAACTCTGCTAGTGGTCGTAGCTTCGAGCCCCACCGATAAGCTGTGGGGTTTTCGTCACACTTAACTAGGAAAGTTTCCATAGAAAGTCTTCCCTAGAGTCATCCTCCTTGGCATATCGCCCACATGTTAGTTTGCCACACTCCACGAACAATTACCGAAATAGAGGCTAGTCCCCTCCTCCTGAGAGGCACCCCACCTTAGTAGATCGCACGTATTGCGTTGCCATATCCCATCAATCTAACCCATATTTTAATTCATTAAATCATACCAATTTTCCAAATTCCGCTCCTCCGATCTGACGTGGAAATCCTTAAAAAATAAAACAATAAATAATAATTTACGTACCATATTTTATAATAATATAAATTTCAAATTTTCTTATTGATTTTATATTTAGTAACAACTAAAATTAATTAAATAAAGTAAATTATAGCAAATTTTGTTTGTTTGTTTTTTCTGTTTCCATTATAATTTACCATATTTTGTCAAATTATAAATGCTTAAATACATTTCCATACATCATGCTTCATTAGTCCACACATTTACCTTTTAAAAAAACTTAAAAAATAACTCAGCAGCACTTGCGTACGTAATTAAAAACTCAGGAAAATCAAGAATTAATTTATAAAATTCAATAATATAATAGAACATACCTGAAACAAGAAGAACAGCTAAAAAATTCAACACATAAAACTTCATTTTCCTGAAAATACTGTTCAAACAGACCTTGGCTGTTCGCTGTTCAAATACAAAACACTAAGTAATTTTATATTTTAACAGTTTTATAATACAGTACATTCTTTAAATATATTACGTATTACTAACCGACAGTTTCATTGGCTATATATATATATGAAATCTTTGAAGCACATGTTATTATTTTTATAATAATATAAAATTGTAATTTAAAATTGAATAAAAATTTTTAAAACGAAATTTAATTATTAGTTATTTTTAAAAAAATATTTTTAAAGGTGAACAATTAGTAACTATGTATAAACATTTGTCTTATCGAAGGCCGGATGGTCGAGTGGTAATAGGCTTGCTAAAGAGGCCCTCTTAGTATCCACATGGCGAAAAAAGATATTAAAAAAAATGTCTTGCTCGTATGCTTCAGACGTTACTTCATCACATAAAAAGAATAGCCTACACCAAGGGTGTCCAACCTTTTTGTTTCTCTGGGCCACATTTGAAGAAGTCACGGAGTTCTGGGCCATAAATAT
>NW_019391775.1:0-1245 GCF_000671375.1 Centruroides sculpturatus
ATAACCAAATGATCACCTTAAGTAATCAGGCTATAAATCCACTATTTAATGATTAAACACTAAGTAATTTGTTACTAGAGGTAGATGTTAGGTCCTATCTCTTATCTAAATTAATAATTATAGTTTTAATAATTTATTAAATACTTTTAGAATCATCTGGGAGAAAAGAATTGGCCTTTTAATGCAGATAAAATACAAACAAGTTTGTATTTTCCGGTGTAGTTTAATGCAGAAAATACAAACAAGTTTGTATTTTCTGCATTAAACTACACCGGAATTGCATTTATAAGGTTCACCAGTTGTTTTTTCTAACATACTTTATTCCAGTCTTATGGGGTGTGAACTATAGATTGTCTATCTTCAGGTTGAAGGCATCATTATCATTTTTTATGGTTTGAATTATATTTATTTGGTTTCTTTCTTTGAGATTGTCAAGTTAGTTATGAGATTAATAGATTATCATAGTAAATTCAAGAGAGATTGTGTGTATTTAGTGTATTATTCTGCAATCACTACATTCAGCTGAATAGGTGTTTCTTCGTATTCATATAATGTTACTTAGAAGTGCAAAGCATAGTTTCCTCATGAAAATTGTATGTAAACAGAGTTTTAAATTTTGATGATTTTATCCCCTATTTATCTATCATGTATAAACTAATTTGTGCATTAGGTACATGCATGAAGAGACTATTTTATGATGCATAATTACTAGGCTGGTTGGAATGATGCAAATTGTGTTAATTAGTTTTCCATTTCTACATTACAATTTTTCAAATTAGAATGTAAAAGATTCTTTATAAATAATAGTAAATCTTTTCAAGTGATATAAATTTTCTACTTTTACTTTAGTAAATTTTCCACAATTTTTAAAATATTTAATCAATTAGAACTCAAAATTAATAAAGATTACATTTTATTATCATCAGATTTTTTAATAAAAAGATATTATGAAATATTTAATAAAATGTAATAATTGGGCTACAATTTATAGGTCTACAATTTTTTCAAATTGTAGACCTATAAATTTCCATGGTTATCTGTTTATCTGTCCTTCCTTAATCTCTAGAATAGTGTTACATAGATTAAAGTCGAGACCAGATATGGAAAGCTTAGAGGCAGGAAACCCCAATTAAGTATGTACAAACTTCCAGTCTAGACCAGAAGTTATGTGAATTCAATTAAAAAATTTTCCCAATTGGAGTTATATAGATGACCAGCATGACTGTTGTTATCAGGTAAAATATT
>NW_019391776.1:0-1239 GCF_000671375.1 Centruroides sculpturatus
AAGTAGCTATGAATATTTTGAGTATTTATTATATTAATTATGAATTTATGTTGCTGGTAACGTGTTAGAACTGTAATATAATAATTAGTATTGGTGTAGTGTTTTTGTCAGTATACTTCACTTACAGATTTGAGTTTGCACACTGCTTTGAAAAATTGGCTCATTAAAGATAGTAGTAAGTTTGTTATAAAATATTTTATTACTAAAATAGTATGACCTAAATAACTGTAACAGTAACTGCAACAACAATAGCAGCAGCAGAACCAATAATAGTAGTAGCAGCTATAAGAAATGCAATAACAGCAACAACACAGCATCAGCAACAGAACAGCAACAGCAGCAGCTACAACAGCAATAGTAATAGCTGCAAAGCAACACCAATAGCTACAACATCTAACTAAGAGAATAACGCTCTCTATAAAGATTACCATTAAGTAAATGAAATGTGTGTTATATATAGTTTTACCATTAAAAATATTTAATGATAAAAGCATATAATAATTCGACTGCTATGAAAATACATGATAATAATATAAAAATAAAAAATGGCCTGTAAAATCCAGAAATAAGTAAGAGAATATTATTTTCAGATATTAAAAATGTAAAGAGTAAGAACGTTTTCTCTGAATTAATCTCTACATTCCATTAGCCTGATTAACATAAAACACATAATGGGTAATTTATTTTTATACATCTCGCATTTCTATGTTTTATTATCAAACCGAATGGGAATATTAATAACAAAAGTTTTCTCTTTACTTTGAAATATTCGAAACTTTACACAGTTTTGTGGCTAAGCCAATGGAATAGGGCGTTTCCCTGCACAACTGCCTGGCTATGCTGGAAAGATATATTTACAGGGGCTCAAAGCTTTTAAAGACTATCAAAAAACAGTTATTTGTGTATATATATATATATATATATTTTACTAGAAATTCTGTTCAAATGTAATTTTTTAAATTGGAAATACTTTCATAAAAAACTCGATTAAAGGATACGTTTTATATTTTTTTAAAAATATTCACAGTTAGGTGAGAAATCCATTAGCATTTCGCTTTTAGAACTATATTTATCGCCAGATGAATCGATATATTGGCACATTTACAGTATCTTTCTGACAAATTCGAGTTAGCAAGCCATTAGATGAACCACAAATCGTTATAAATATAGATTTTGGAAGAATAATTTTACCAATATTCATAAAAATTTTAAGAATCTTGCTTACAAAATGGAAAAAAA
>NW_019391777.1:0-1242 GCF_000671375.1 Centruroides sculpturatus
CTGAAAAAATTATACAATGAATGTTTTAATAATTAATTTAAATGAATTTAATGAAGATTATTCTATATTCAAAATAACTACATGCGTTAAATCATCTTATATAACATGATATATAAGATGATATGCCATAATATCTAAGGATCCAATGTAGACTTGAACCAGTGCTAGATCCAGTAAGATTTTACAGAGAAGACAATTTCGAAATTTCTTCTGATAATATTAATGATTATTTTAAATATAAAATTAAAAATGTATAAAATTTTAAATGAAAACTGCACTAGAACGACATGAAAAATTTACTGAGGAAGCTTCTCAATTAGAAAGTTAATTCAAATTTCTTTTTTCAGAGTGAAATTGCTTAGAAAATACTCGTGTTTTTGGTTTTATACCCATCATAAGAAGGTAACAAGAAAGTTATGATCTGGTATCTTTCTCTTTATCTGTAAGTCTTTTTATAGGATGAATTATACACAGAAAAACAAAAATGTTGTAGAAGAAAAATGAAATAATAAAATAGTTTTTATTTTGCTATTAATCACGTTTCTTACATTTTATTTTAATATGTATTATTCTTTTACTTTATTCTTCTATTTATCATGTTTTTTTCCTCTTATAAACTTATAAAAAATTGTAATATTTAGAAATTTCCATTTGTTATTCGCAGTAAATGTTCATAATGATGCCTTCTATAAGACAGAAGTTTTTTAAGACTAATTCAGTAACACAATAACTATTTATCTGTAGAACGAGCAATTATATATTGTGACATCGTCATAATGCCGGACTGCAATTTTTCCTTACAGTGCACTTAAATTTAGTAGTGTCTTGTCCCTGTACATCAGACGTTTCCTGTAAACAATAAAGTCATGGTTATGTATCTAACTTCTTTCAGGAGAAAATTTTTGAATTGAAATAACGTAACTTCCGGCCCAAACCAAAAGTTTGTACATAGTTAATAGGCATCCTGCCCCTAGTCCTTCCATATCTGGTATTGAATTTCATCTCTCTAACACCGTTCTTGAGATTAAGGAAGAACAGACAGACATATAGACGGATGACAGTGGGAATTTATGTCTACAATTTTTTTAAAATTGCAATCCAACAAACTTTGTTAATTAAAGCTCAACAATAGTATATTGTGTTGTGTTCATCCATTTTATAATACATAATATATGGATTAAGTTCAGTTCGATCTTTTAATTTGGAATATTTTTAGATTTTTAATTTTACATAACAAAGAAT
>NW_019391778.1:0-1254 GCF_000671375.1 Centruroides sculpturatus
TACTGCCACAATTTTTATAGGAATCATAACTATAGGAAACGGTTTTATAGGGGGATCTACTGTATATAGATTGGCTAATCGGTTCAAAATGTTTGGATGTCTTTTAGTAAAACTATTTAAATTGACACCGTAACCTATTGCTTTTAAGTAAATTATGCTAGAAGACGTAACTATAACAATTAAAATAATTTATTGAACACGGTGTGCTAGAAAATCCAAGCCACATGTACTGTACAATACTCGTTACTCTTTTCTTTCGCGTAACGCTAACGGAAAGTTAGCGTTACGCGAACGTCATTGAGAGTGAATGTATTGAGAGCGTCACAATAAGTGGTAATCGATTGTATACATATATAATTTGGTAAGATTGTAGATGGACACTGAATGAGAATGATGCTGTTGGGACCTTAACAGAGCTATAAACCATGTCTATAGAGGCAAAAAAGTCGAAGAAACCATCCTTTACATGTGACCGTTCACGAGATATAGCCACTGAAATCAGCGTAGGCCTACTTCCGGGCGCGATCGTGAGTCACGCCACGCTCTTCGCTAAGCCTATGCATGTTTAATAGACAGACCGTCATGGTAAGACATTCTAACGATATTTATCGGTAAAAAATAAAGAAAAATCCGACACTCGATCCTTTGCTAGATATTGTCTTCCAAATGTGAAACCCCAATGGCGGTTGTTTCGGTCGCCATCTTGCTTGCGCGCGTCATGTTTGCAAGTAAATTATAGGCATGGCAACCGGTGCCTATAACATAATAAATTCATTAACTTTTATTGATTGGCATCAAAATATTTCAAAAATTTTATAATGTATTTATTATTAATATGATTTTAGCTATATTGATATTAAATCATTTTAATGAAATATTTAATAAATTAAAGAAAATTTTTAAAATGAATTCAGCCACTTATGTCTTAAGTATATAGAATTCTGTGATTTATAGAAATCAAAATATGTGCATGAATTAGTATAGTATAATTCTACAATCTATTTTTCAGGGAAATTAATAGTAATGATGTGAACTCTAAAAAAGCATTTTTATTTGAGTGAATAAGTTGTTGGGAGTTGTTCTATATGTAAAATTGCATTAATTCACTGTTTTTAATTCTGTTTTTATAACTAATTGATATTGGATATAAAATAAAAATATGCTAATTCAATAATTTTTATAAATGAACTATGAAACAATTCTTTAATTATAATTTGATAAAGAAAAGTTTTGTTATCTTTGATTTTATTTTTT
>NW_019391779.1:0-1292 GCF_000671375.1 Centruroides sculpturatus
CTCTAGCAGCAATATAGGCCACAATTCACATGTGGAAATGTTCAGAGGTGATGAATATCACTTTGTGGAATGGAAGTCCATGCACATTCCACCTGGTATTGAATTTTTGAAAATGTAATAATGGTTTTTAATAATTGTTAATGCAATTGGTAACATGATTAAGTGAAAAATCATTAATAATTTTTATACTTGAAAAATATTCAATTTTTTTTTTTAATCTATGTTAAGAGGCTTAATTTTCAGTCTTATTAACAAGATTTAACCACTCTGCAGTGATCAACGGATATACCCGTCAAGGGCGATCATGTGTCACCGGAGAATGATGCCGGAAAAATGTCTATCCATTATTTGTGTAGTCTCTGTTGACACAAATTTTGTTAAAAATTTCTTTAACATTGTTTATTTCATCATAAGATTGGTCCTCGTTAATATCTGTGCCCAGCAGTGACTGAGTGGTTAAGATGGAACTCTAAATTCTTTTATAAATTGCTCATAACATCATGAAGTTTAATGATTACATTTTTTTTTTTCTAAAATTAATATTGATTTCTTCATGAAATTCATAAAATGAGAGAAAATTTTAGTTTAGTTTGTGAAAAGTTTCCTCATCATCCTTAATTTTGTTTACCCAATTTTTGATATATGTGCATCAGATATATCCTTGCTATGTTGCAAAGACTATAATTTAATAGCAAGCTAAGATGATGAAATTCTACCTATAGCATTTGATTTGATCAGTGATAAGTATGTGAAAATATAATGAATTTGTTTACTATTAAGTATATAGATAACAAAATTTCTTTGAACCAGGTAATTTAAATATATTATTGAATTTACATGTAAAAGTTATTATTAAAAAATGATTGAATGTATCTGTGATATCAAAATATTTAAATCTTTCTTTCTTGTACAGTAATACCTTGACTTACACTACCCCGACTTACGCGAACCCAGAGTTACGTGATTTTCAAATCTCGTCAATTTGTCTCTTGTTTGAGTGCCACACAGCTCTTGATTACTCACTCCCCCTACACTATTGTTCAGCTTGCATGTTTGGACATGTCGCGCGGAATCGACACATAGCTACAATTTATTTTGTGTTATTTATTTCTGTGTTTGTAATGTCTACGGAGACTTGAAAGACTCTATGTTGTGATTTCTTGTAATCGTGAACGAATCAAAAGACAAGATAAGATTAACAAGAACATTTATTAGCTTACATACATCCGTCTTGGATTTTACACAAATTGGGAAATTATACCCCGACTTACGCAAATTCGACTTACGTGGTT
>NW_019391780.1:0-1236 GCF_000671375.1 Centruroides sculpturatus
AATTGGAATTACTTTAAAATTAAAAAAATTTTACTGTTAGATTTAAAGATGATAATGATTTTACTGTAAAAAATTAATGTAACTGTGTGACATTTCTCTGATGTAATTTAAAGATGATAAAAGAGAGACTAAAATATGTTCAAAATGGAAACCTGCCAAAATGGAAATAATAATTTTTTTATAGTATGGTTCTGGTTTATGTAGGTTTTAATGTTTATTGATATTTTTGAATATGTTTCCTATTCAAAAAATCATGTAATCAAACATTGTAATGTTTGAAAAATTAAACTGGTTATTAAAACATTTCAGTTAATAAAATTTAGATTTAAAATCATTATAGTAAATTTAATAAGTAAAAATGTGAAAAACAAACACTTGTTATCACTTTGTAAATGATCTTATTTAAATAATTATGTAATTGACGGTTTAAAAATTTTTCAGGTTAGATTTAAATATGGGACGCAGACACAAGTAAGCTTGGCCTTACCAAACAGTTATGAATTAGTGGAGCATCTTGTTTCATATGATAAACCATGGCATACCGTACCTCTAGCTGATTTAAAATTAAAGGTATTTATATAATATTAATAATGTAATAGTCTAATAATTTAAATCAAAATAAGGCTAATAAATAATCTAATAAATAAATTTTAACAAATAAAAATATGAATGAAATTTAGTTAAACTCCTATTTTTAATTATTGATAATCTCATTTATTAAATATTGAATATAGAGAGTAGCATAGAATTACTGGTAAATATTTTTTTAAAGACATGAATATGCTACTAAATTAACAGTTATACAGGAAAAGTATGACTTTTTAAAACCTATTGGTTTATTAAAAAAAAATCAAAGAAGCTTATTAAAACATTTTTAGCAATCATAATAGCCCAAATATTATATTTAAAGACATCATTTTTTTCATTTCAATAAACTACAAAATTTTATATTCTTGCAGTTTTAAATATCAAATTACTTAACCATGGTATGCCATATGGGGTCAAAGTGAGCCAAATGAATTTTTAAAATAATGCCATTTATTAACTTACTGTTTTAGTATCTTTCCAATTCATGAGTTTGTATCTATTTTACTGTAAGATATGCATGTAAAATTTTATTGCATAAATTGTTATAGTTAAGAAGTTAGGAAATCACAAAGTTCTTTGGAGTCACTTTGTACAGTACTTTTCACAGATTTTCATGTAACTACCTTGCATAGCTCAGTTGGAGAATTG
>NW_019391781.1:0-1237 GCF_000671375.1 Centruroides sculpturatus
TTCCTTTTGCAGGTCGAATAGTTTTTTGATATTTTTCTGTAGTAAGTACGAACTTTGGAGGATTTTGATGCTTATTGTATTAGGTAGATCATTACATTAATCTCAATATTGTACAATATATTTCTGAACTTTACATTTATTAGAAACATAAGTTGATATGTATATCAATATAAGTTTTAAAATAGGAAAAATAGTGTAAAATAGTTGTAAAATGTATATCAATATAAGTTGCAAAATTATACTCAATTCAGTTCATTTTTTCATAAGCGGAAAAATCTGCGTACGGAACACAATCATCAGCATGTTTTATAACCATTTCTAGTGGATGTAATGTTTTAACAATACTTGTCTGTGACACACTAAGATTTGTTGCAAATTCACGAGTTGTTATTCGCCAATCTTTAACAATTTCTTCCCGCAATTTCTCTTCGACAGCGTTTGGGTGCCCGTACGTTTTGTATCTTTTAGTCCAAAATTTCCCGAACGAAACTTTCAAAACCACATTTGACACATTCGGAGTTTAGAAGTATCTTTCCCATGCACGGTACGAGTATTTTTTTACTGTTTAGTATAGCGTGATACCCTTTACGAAACCTAAATACATAATATTCCCGATGTGCATTTTATCTGCAGACATTTCGATTTGATTTTATTCAAACGAAATGTGATGTAAAAATAAGCTTCAAAACCAAAGAATACAATCTTACATCAGGAATAATGTGTTAAATGCCACAACTTAGCATAAATATGTGATGTAATTATAATTAAAAACAGCAGTTAATAAAAATACACAAAAGCTTTCTGTTCAAATCCTAATAAAATTAATGTAATACAGTAGTCAGATTTTGCTATTCTGTATTGGGTGTGTGTATTTTTTACTTTTTTTATGATTTATACATGCTAGTCTTGTAAACTTCTTGTTAAATTTGTGTTAAATCGGATAACGATACCGATTCTTCCGTTATACGGCCCGGCGTTGAACAGGTTCCGCTATATACAGGTTAATTTACATTACTTTTTGCAAAAAATTCAAGGGATCGAATAAATTTTCCGTTAATGGCAGGTTTTCGCTACATACAGGTTCCGTTATAGACAGGTTTGACTGTATAAGGTTATTCAATAATAGCGTTTGGTGTTAAACAAACTTATATAAAATAACTTTGAGATTTTTATTTTTATTGTACACTTATAGAATAGCGTTGTATTACAAATCTATAGAACTGTTTGAAAGAATATA
>NW_019391782.1:0-1235 GCF_000671375.1 Centruroides sculpturatus
GACGAGACAAACAAACAAATACAAAAACAACATACAAAATGAAACTCAATGCATTTTACAAAATAAGGCAGCAGGGTTCGTTAAGGTATTGTCATCTTTTATAGTTGAATATAATTATTCTCATATAAACGTAATGCCAAAATCTTATATGTATAAATCCAGTTATCCGATAGTTTTCTTAGTTAGAAATAGATGTGTCAATGAAGTGCTTTTATGCATTTTATTAACCAGAATCATATATAACCTGTCGTAATGAATTACTGCTCCAGACAGTATGATCAATGACAGAACTAGTCTATCCTCGATATAACATATAAGGTTGGATTGCTGAGTTATGATTTGGTCTTATTTTATTAAAAAAAAATTAATCACTGGATATAAGCAGCTTTTTAAGTATTTATGCTTGGTACAAGCTTAAACTGATATCAAAGAATGTTATTTCCTATAATTGTACATACATCTGTTCTACAACTTGCAAATTCCATGCTCTAAAGCAGTGATGAGCAACCTTTTCTTCAGTGTGGGCCGTAAGGGAACTCTGTAGGCTTCTGGTGGACCACGTGTATTTTTTTCTTAAGGCTTTGAGCTTGACAAGTACTAACGCATTCCATAACTGCCAATTTGCTAGTTACTAAACTCTTTACTGTATTCTGATTTAAAAAAGTAAAATTTGAATGCACATATTACAGTGCAAAATTAGTTGCTGCTAATAATAATCATACGTTTAATTAAACAATAACATTTTTATTCAAGAGTTGGCTAAATTGAGGTTACCTATAGTTTACCAAAAGGCCCTTTGGAGAATTCGTTAACCTACGAGAGATTGCAACTTCACATGTAAGACTCAGAACAATTTTTGGGAGGAACAAAAGTTGTATCTTATGCCATAAAATACTGTAATTATTTACATCGAACTTCAGTAATGCTTACTATATGCTAATATATTCATAGTTAATAATTCATAAGTTTGTGTATAAATATAAAACCAAAATCATATGAGATCTTCATCGGATCGTGTCCAGAACTCTCCAACCTGACGATCTCGTATGCAGATCAAAAACATTAGTCGTAAATAAATGCTTACTGGAAGTAATTTGAGGTTTCTCTATGGTTATTTCTATTTTAAAATCAAAGTTTTTTATACATTTGTTAATAAAAATTAAAAAAAATCTATGAATATAAAATAAGACACTTGCTTAAGTTGGGAAATTGTTCATCATCCTTAACTCATGCTA